>NW_006294243.1:3368044-3395179 GCF_000327345.1 Myotis davidii | reverse complement strand
AGTTATCAGTGCTGGTGTCAGGCCAACCCTTTAGTTGAGGTCTCAAGGCCCCAGAACCATAGGGGCTCTTTAAGAACTTGCAAAGGGGACCAGGAACAGAACCCCATATTTGGGAGACAAAGAGGGTAAGATGGTATAAATACAGGAAACTTCCTGTGTGGTTTCAGCCAGAATTTGAGAGACATTTTCCTCTGGACCCACATGTAATAATAATAAATGTAACTCTATCTCTCTAAGCATTGCTTGGTTCTTTTCTGGTTTTTCTGTAACAGCAACCAGTTGTTACGCCATTTGTTCTGCTGTTCAGTCAATTTGGATATTAGGCTTTTATTATATAGGATAGAGTTTGAGACCTAATTTAACAGTTTAATTTTTAATTCACAAAATTTTTAGTAGCTGCTCAATTCTAGTTTGTCCCTATGTGCTATTGGCCATACCAGCTTCACTCTAAACTATAGAATTTTCTTAGGTTTAAAGACTTGATTTTTCTGTAAATTGCCATAAGCTTAGATACCCTCATTTTCTTTTTGGTTTAGTTTCCTCAGGCACGGAAAAGATAAGCAAATATCTAAACTTTATCATTACAATTTTTAATGCAATTTGGCCTAAAATTTTACTAGCACTCAAAATAATTGTTTAAAAAGGATGGAAAAGGTATTCTCCTCTAAATATATTCAAATTAATTATGTAAGTTACATGTAGGATCTCCAATTGATTTTATGTTAAAATAACTTTTTTAAAGGACATTTTACTGAATATTTCAGAAATATGGAAAAATCTATATGTTGGACAGATGATCTGGATATCAAACAAATGAAAATTTGTGCTTCTCAGCATGACCTGCTTACCCTAAAATATTATACAAATAGTATAATATTCAAATATTTTTTAGTACTCAAAAATAATTAATGTAGGATGATATATATGTATGTATATATACATAAATGCATTTATATATCAGAATTTAATCTGAATTCCAAAAATGAAATGTTTCAAAGATAGATTGGTAATCATTGGAATCAAATAAAGTGTTAAATATATGTTTTAGAATTTCACATATTCCCTTTGATCTTGTTATATTAAAATTTAATGGCAATTCCATTCTAATCTTTGTGTATGGAAACATATTCTTTTGACTGTCATTTAATTTCAGTAAAACTATTCAAATTAAAGTGTCCTATTTTTATTAATATAAAGGCATATTTATTAATGCATTTGACTTTGTCATACCAGTTCACAGATACATGATCACTTCACATACTATTCTTCACAGGTATTGATAATAAAATATTTCACAATGAACTTGAATTTTATTGATTTTTATTCTAATATATTTTAAAAATTAAAAAATTCTAATAGTAACAACATTATTTCAGATATTTATTAGAAGTTAGTTCCTCTCCTAAATAACTCTATTGATATGTATTTATAAAATTTCCAAATTAAAAGAATACCTTGATATACATTTTACAACAAAGAAAAAATGAATAATATTTGTTCATTATAACTCTTAACTGAAAATAATTAAAGTTGGTTATGAAATGGAACTCCAGTGGCCCCAGGCAGGAAATCCCTAAGCACAAATACACATGCAATCATTTCAGACATCTCTCATCAGACACTGTAGCAAATACGTAAGTATAAATCTTCACTGAGTATTTTTAAGTCAACGATTAATGACAGTATGTTGACTAATTATATGCATTATATAAATGTGCTGACTATTATCTTTTTGAAAAGATAGTTTTAAAAACATGGAATCAATGACTACAGCTATAACATGTATGCATTCATTTATTTTTTTATTTTATTTTTTAAAATATATTTTGATTGATTTCAGAAAGGGAGGGAGAGGGCTAGAGAGATAGAAATATCAATGATGAAAGAGAATCATTGATTGGCTGCTTCCTGCTCACCTCACACTGGGGATTGAGCCCACAATTTAGACATATGCCCTGACTGGGAATTGAACCACGACCTCCTGGTTCATAGGTTGATGCTCAACCACTGAACCACACTGGCCAAGCACATTCATTTACTTAACAATCATACTTGTGCACTATCTATTCAGGTTTTCTGGTATTTTATGAATAATGATATTTAGAGCGCATTCACACACAATAGCTGTTCTACAGCTTATCACACACTAGAGGAAAAAAGAGACAAGTAAATAGAAAAAAAATAATGTTCTTAGGAGAGCTATGATAATGCAAAGTTTGACTCAAAATGCTACTTTAAAGACTACTTCTCTATCAACACATGTAATTTTACTTAGTTTTTGAATTTGCATTAAAATAAACCAGTGACATGTTATCATTATACCTGGTCCATAATTTTTTTTCCCCATTCATTAGCCAAAGTTTGTGATTTTAACATGTTTAACTGCCAGGTTTTTCTTTACTATGTGTAACAAATTGAAAGAAAAACAGATAATGAATTAGATATGTCATACTCTCAGGTGCAGTCCTAAGACTACAGAAGAAAAGGACACTTCAGTGCAGTCATAACACCAGGTCCAGCACCTAAATACACACACACACACACACACACACACACCGACATATATTACAAACATTCCTATATACTTACATTGCACAGACACAGATGTTTTGAAGCCTTCCCTTTGAAGGAAATAGACAGATTTGCATTGACGTTTTGCCATCAACAAACATTAAAAATAGATTCAACATAAAAATAAATGAGTAAATATTCAAGGGAAATACTATGTGCAATAAATATAATATACGTGTGATATAGTTTCTTGAATCAGAAATTCTAGAATCTAGTCTAGTAAAATTATGAAAAATTTTGAAACTCATAAAAATTACCTATATAAGTACTTTGTGCAATGTGATCAAAATGGAACTTTAATGAAAATTAGACTGGTAGCAATGTACAAGTTAGATTGAAATCACAAGCAATATTGGAATCAAGAAGAAAACATCCCAAGACTTAATATTCTAAGTGAAAGAACAGGATGCAAAAGGAAGCAGTGAGAATGCCGGGTTGATATATGATAGTTTAGTGGCTACATTGCTAAGGTTTGGAATATTTGGCCAGTAACTCAAATCCGTTCACTTAAAACTATTTTGCTTGTGTATTTGACTTAGTTTACTACTAATCTAAATTCATAAACCAAGGATGATCATCATGGGCATTATTGCTCTTCTGGGCTGGATGCTGGTAGCATCTCCTCATTTGTGGCAATCAAAAATGTCTCCAGGCATTCCTTGGGGGAAACATTTCCTCCAGGTGTGACTTTGATGAGCACTAAGATTTTTTGATTTTTTAAATTCTAATACTTAAACTATATGTAAATCCTGATCTATATAATAATGACATACAATAAATACTCTCAAATGTTTGATGGATTACATAAACAAATGTCTATTTTTGTCACTCAGAAATATGTGCAAGATGGGGTTTGGCTGATATTGGCTGGTTTGTTTGAACCTAGTCAACTTGGGTTTGAGATACAGCTCAAGTTTATCAGGGCTTAGGTTAAAGGGGCAGATATGGGCTATATGCTCTTCTTACGGTGATATCAGGACCCCAACGAGACAGCCCAAAGATGTAGGCACATTTCAAGCCTCTGTTTATATTGAGTTCTCTAAATCTAGCTGACAAAAATCAAGTCATATAACTGAGGCCAGGGTAAAGGGCAGGGAAATCATTCTGCCTACCACGCATCAGTGGCAAGTGTGTAGAGAAAAGACTTGGAGCTAATAGTTTCAGTCGGCTACATTTATTACCTAGCCAAATGAAAAGCAAAGTCTGCATTGTAGATTTAAGCTAATTAATAACTTATAAAATATTGAATTGTGTATATATATATGTAATTTTTCTATATATGTATATATAAATTATACATATGTTATATACTTATATCTATAGCTCATGAACACAGATCATAGTGTGAAGGCCTGGGGTGAGGTAGAATCTGGGCAGAGGGGGTCAAAGAGGGCAGAAATGAGGGACATCTGTAATACTGTTTACAATAAAAATACATATATTTTTAAAATTTTTAAATTGAGAGCTTCATGTTATCTAGTCCAATGTAGGCCCATGAGCAATTAAAAAATAAATATGTGAATAAAATAATCATCTATATTATTTGAAAATTTATATTTTTAAATTGTACATAAAATCCATCTTAATACATTGAACAAATAGCTTTACATATAATAGCATTAAATGTCATATTTAAAAAATAATGCTGACCCAGCCAGCATAGCTCAGTGCTTGAGCATCAATCTATGAAATAGGAGATCACTGTTTGATTCCAGGTCAGGGCACATGCCTGGGTTGTGGGCTTGATCCCCAGTGTCGGGCGTGCAGGAGACAGCCACTCAATGATTCTTTCTCATTATTGATGCTTTTATCTCTCTCTCCCTTCCTTTCTGAAATTAATAAAAATATATTTAAAAATAAAATAAAAAGTAATGTTGGATAGTTGTTAATAAAAATCTCAAAATGAGAGGCCATTTTGTAATTTATAGAGAACCATTTTGCATGTGAAATATGCTAATTATGCTTATTGTTAATTGACTATAAGAATTACCTTGCTGGGATACTTGCATTCTTGGATTTTCACTTATCTGAATAACTGAAACCTTCCTTTATAGATATCATTAAATAAATAGAGAAAAAAATAATCTTTATAATATTTCTACAAGCTCTTTTTATTTCTGCGTACTACTTGAATGACTAATTGTTACTCAGAAAATCTAGCTTTTCTTTTCTACTGACTCCCCTTTGTTTCATGTTCTCAATATGTCTATAAATGCTCAATAGTGCGGAGACTAAAAACAAGTATTAGAATGACACCACAGCATGCTTTTAGATGAGTAAAGATAGTGTTCCAATAAAATGTAATTCCCCTTTGGAAAGAGAATTTGAATTGGAAAAATTGTCTAACAAACTGAAAGAGCAAAGACTTCTTACTCTACTTACTTCATTAGATTAATCAGAAAGGTAATCAAGTCAAGTATTAAATTAGTGGAATTTATAACTGAAAAGCAATTAATATCTATAAGTAGTTGATCATTTGTTCTCTCTCATGTTCGATAATATGTTTGGTTCACAATCCTAAAAATATTGGGTACTTCATGCTTTCCTTTATATAAGCACTAGAGGCCTGGTGCACAAAAATTTTGTGCACTCAGGAGGGGTCACTCAGCCCAGCCTATGCCCTCTTGCAGTCTGGGACCTCTCGGAGGATGTCCACCTGCTGGCTTAGGCCCACTCCTTGGGGGATCAGGCCCGAACTGGCAGTCAGACATCCCTCTGGCAGCCCGGTAGCCCTCTGGGGATGTCCACTTGCCAGCGGGAGCAGGCCTAAGCTGCAGTCAGACATCCCTAGTGCTGCCGAGGAGGTGGGAGAGGCTCCCACCACCACTGCTGTTCTGGCAGCCATCAGCCCGGGCTGTGGCTGAGCCTGGGGTGCCTGGCCAGCCTGGGTGACGGCCTGATGGCTGTTTTCAGGCTGGCCACACCCCCTTTAGGGCAGGGGGTTCCCACTGGGGTAGCTGGCCAGTCTGGGTGAGGGGCTGACGGCCATTTTCAGGCTGGCCAAGCCCCCCACGACAAAAGCTCCCAGCCTCTCCTTTTTTTTTTTTTAATCCTGGGATTTATTTACCTTCTAATTGAAACTTTGCAGCCTTGAGAGGAGCTCAGAGCCAGCCAGGGCGGGCAGGAGGGAAGCCACCTGCTCGCTCCAGCTCCGTGGCCACGGCTGGCTGAAAGCAGGTATCTGGGGGTTATCTACCTTCTATAATTGAAACTTTGTTGCTTTGAGTGGAGCTCAGAGCCACCATGGCAGCTGGGAAGCTTGGCCTCCTCCATCATTGGGGCAACCAAGCCTCCTGCTGGCTGCCATCTTGGTTTGGTTAATTAGCAAATAGTTGCTCTGATTGGCTGGTGGGCGTGGCTTTAGGCATAGCAAAGGTACAGACAATTTGCATGTTTGTCTTTTATTAGTGTAGACATAGAATTTTATGTATAATAGAATCAAGTTTATGGCCACTTCCCAGCAATAAAAATAATACTATATAGTACAGAACAAGTTTTAAGAACATGTTAGATACTATTTAGAAAAGATTCACATTCCATCTAAAAAACATCTATTTGTTTTAGAAGACTTGAGAAAATTGGCACAATGAAAATAGGAATATGACTATATAGTGTAGATATAGATATGACAGATGGAAAAGAGAGACAAAGGTTAAAATAAAGGCAGAGAGACAGAGATGTCTCTTAGCTATAGATTTTTATCACAAGAAACACGGCTTTCTAATATCCACCAGGTCTATAGGTTAAGGAAAAAAACCCTGCAATTTATTGAGACCTCCTTCTATGCCAAGCATATTGTTATTCAAGGACCTATAGTCCTCACAATCATTCTGTGGGGAAATTTTTATAATTGCTGGTTTGTTAATTTACTTTTATAGATAATTAAGACACAAAAAGTAAAATGGCTTATGAACCAAGCTAAAAAACAGCGCAAGGTTCAGTGACGAGATTAGTTTGTCTCCAAAGCCATAATTATTTTTCCTATACCATGATTGCTTTCCTACACTGTGGTTCTTTTTCTACTTGGAATTGGTTTGTATCCAACAATATCTGTCTGCACTTTGCTCAGAGATCAAGTCTCACAGACAATTCCAAATGCTCCATTGCCTGCCATTGATCTGATTCTTTTACTTGAACCCTAAAAAATACTCAAATCTGTGTTGTTACTAAGTCCTGAATCAAATCCAAACACAAGCACAGACCACATAGGCTCAGTCATCTTTTTCATAAACTATAGTAGAAAAAAAATAACTGAAAAGCATTATTATTCTAAACACCTATATTGCTATCTGAAAAGCTTCCAGTAATAAGTGTGCACAGAAATTTAGTTTCTACTAACACAATTCTCTTCCCAACCATAACTCCTCTCCTGGGACCTCTTCTTTTTATTCTATATTCTTCAAGTCTCAGGTCTTACATGTCTTGACTCAATTTGCCATCCATTTCACTTTTTAACATAACCAATAACCATATCTTTTTAATTTTGACTCAATAAAGAGTGGGTCTCACACACATATCCACATAAAACTACTAAATTGGATATAACCAGTTATTATAAATATAAAGTATTTTTATTTTTTTTAAATATATTTTATTGAGTTTTTACAGAGGAAAGGAGAGAGATAGAGAGTTAGAAACGTCGATGAGAGAGAAACATCGACCAGCTGCCTCCTGCACACTCCCCACTGGGGATGTGCCCGCAACCCAGGTACATGCCCTTGACCGGAATCGAACCTGGGACCTTTCAGTCCACAGGCCGACACTCTATCCACTGAGCCAAACCGGTTTCGGCATATAAAGTATTTTTAAAAGTCACCAATTTTGTGTATGTTTTTTAAACATGATTTAGGGTTATCTATTTTTCCAATCTACTACTCAAACACATATTCAAAAGTTTTGAATTCCTGCCACTTCTTTGAATATATCAACCTATGGCTTTTCTTAGACTATCATATTTAGGATCCAAAACAACTTATTAGATAAATATAATCAATTATGTTTCAAAACATCTTTTTATCTGGCTCTAGAGTACTATTTCTATACATCTCCTAATATGCAAATAGGCCAAACAGCAGAAAAACTGGAACAGCCAAACAATCGAACAGTTGCAAAGACGTATGCTGGCCACCAGGGAGCATGCATGGAACATTGCGGTCATTGGTCACAGTAGGTCATAGAGCAGGTAAGCAGGGGCACTAGACCAAGGCTCACTGTCATGGGGAAAGTCTCTGGTGGCTACTGAAAATTCTTTGCTCCCGTGCGCTGCAGTCCCACCTGGTGCTCACACCTGCTGCTGGTGCCAGAGCTGCTACTCACACCCAATGCCAGCACTGGCCCTGCTCACACCTGCAGCTGGCAATGGAGCCGCTGCTTGCACCCACTGCCGGTGCCCGGAGCTGCTCCTGATCGTTCTGTGCCATCAGGAGGTGCAAGTGGTGGGTGCCAGTCCTGATTGCCCTTGAGGGCTTCTCCACCTTCCTGTGCTCCTGAGGGTTGATCAGGGCAGAAGCTGCTGCTCGCACCCACTGATGGCGCCAGCCCCAATCACTCCACGCCATCAGTGGGTGCGAGTGGAGCCAGCACCGTCAGCGTGTGGGAGTGGTGGCAGCAGGAGCAGGGCTGCTGGCATACAGAAGACCAGGGGCTGTGGCAGGAGGGGCTGGGCGGAGGGTGTGGAGGATGGGCCAAGACCCACCCCTGTGCCTAACATAGCTTCACAGCCTGTAGTTCCTTTCAAGGTACACAAATTCATTCACTGGACCCCTAGCATATATATAAAAGCCCAGTGACCAAATGGCAGAACGCCCAGAATGACCGGTCAACCAGTTGCTATGATACACACTGACCACCAGGGGGCAGACACTCAACATAGGAGCTGCCCCCCGTGTGGTCAGTGCACTCCCACAATGGGAGCGCCACTCAGCTGAACAAGATGAGCACCTGCTCCCACAGCAGGAGCAGCTGTTAGCAAGCCCAGGGTGAGCCAGAGTCTCTGGACCTATCAAATACCTGAGACAATCCAGACTGCGGTCTGACCGCACTACTGATGCAGACCCTCTAAGACAGCCGTGGGCAAACTACGGCCCGCGGGCCGGATCTGGCCCATTTGAAATGAATAAAACTAAAAAAAAACACAAAACCGTATCCTTTTATGTAATGATGTTTACTTTGAATTTATATTAGTTCACACAAACACTCCATCCATGCTTTTGTTCCAGCCCTCCGGTCCAGTTTAAGAACCCATTGTGGCCCTCGAGTCAAAAAGTTTGCCCAACCCTGCTCTAAGATGTGTTCTAGAAAGAGTATGGGGAGCTGGCATAGGTGGATGGCAAGAGGGGACATGACTGTGGACTCCCTAGAGAGGCTGTCCTGATGACTGAGGGTCCTGGAGCATGGCTTTCCTGAACATCCCCCACGGTGTCACTGACCTGGCATCACATATCAAGGACATTCACCAAGTGGCTTTGGGTTGCAAAGCTCTCTTCCAGGCTCCTCCAGGACACAGACCATGCCTTTACCCAAGACATTACCCTAAAATATCAGCTCAGCCTAATTTCCTCATTCAGCAGCCACTCAGAGGATGGGTTCACAGCCACTTGGCTGACCAAGATGAGCAGTGCTCCCACAGCAGGCTGATCCCCACAGGCCATGCCCTCCTTCTGTGGAAGGTGACCAGCAGGACAATCTGGGGGTAATGCCAGCCCCCTTGGGGGTGATGCCAGCTCCCCCCCCCCAACCACCACCAGTTTGCCGGCCGGCCCCGCCCTGCACCACTGCTGCTGGTCATCTCCCTCTATGGGGCAAGTGGCAGGGTGATTGGGGATTGGGGGCGGGAAGAGGGGGCGCTGGCCTGGGGCCTGCAGGCTGGGAGCAGCTCCTGCATTGAGTGTCTGTCCCCTGGTGGTCAATGTGTGTCATAGAGACCGGTCATTCCATATGGAGAGTGGCTACAGTGTTTGGACAGGATCAAGCCATGGACTGACGAGAGGGCACAGTTCTCTTGTGGCAAACCCACATACAAGTCCCAGCTTAGAGGGCAAAACCCTCCCAGCACAATTATAGCCAAAGGCTATGGTTGTATGTAAGCTTGACCTTATAGTCTGACATTGTGGTCCTAGGTAGCTGAGGGATGTGGGCTGAGGGAGGTACAGTAAGTGCTGCCAAAGCAAAGCTTGATAGAGTTCAGAGAATTGCAATAATAGGAAAGAAGCAGATTTGAAACTCTTAAGAACTTTGTAAATATCTTGACCGCTCCCTTGTTTTGCTTTGTGTGATCTGACTATAAAATAAAGATCCAGCTTACAGGTGGGGTCACTGTGTCCTCATCCAGATGCAGTGATCCACCTGGCCTTAACTATATTCTCTTGTCTGTTTTCTTTATTCCTTCATCGCCCCTCCTCAGGCTCACCATCAGCTGTGCTGGACTTGGTTCAGTTCCGCCGGTCGTTCCACCATTTAGTCTATTTGTATATTAGGCTTTTATTATATAGGACTAGAGGCCCGGTGCACAAAAATTTGTGCACTTGCGGGGGGGAAGGTCCCTCAGCCCGGCCTGTGCCCTCTCACAGTCTGGGACCCCTCGGGAGATAACAACCTGCTGGCTTAGGCCTGTTACCGGGTGGCAGAGGGCAGGCAAAATCCCTAGGTGCAGCCCCTGGTCGGACTCAGAGCAGGGCTGATTGGGGAGTTGGGGCACCGCCCCCTGTCATACACAGAGCAGGGCGGATCAGAGGGTTGTGGCATTGTCATTGTCACACTCAGGGCAGGGCCGATGGAGAGGTTATGGCTCTACCCCCTGTCACACACAGAGCAGGGCCCGTGGGGGGGGGAGGGGGTGCCGCACCCTCTCACTCACAGAGCAGGGCCCATCAGGGGGTTGGGGAGCTCCCCCCTGTCATGCACAGAGTAGGGCTGATAGGGGAGTTGGGGAACTGCCCCCTGTCACACACAGAGCAGGGCGGATCAGAGGGTTGTGGCATTGCCATTGTCACACTCAGGGCAGGGCCGATGGAGAGGTTATGGCTCTACCCCGTCACACACAGAGCAGGGCCCGTGGGGGGGGTAGGGGGTGCCGCACCCTCTCACTCACAGAGCAGGGCCCATCAGGGGGTTGGGGAGCTCCACCCTGTCAGGCACAAAGCAGGGCTGATCAGGAGGTTGAGGAGCTCTCCCCTGTCACTCACAGAGTAGGGCCGATAGGGGAATTGGGGCACCCCCATCACAGAGCAGGGTAGATCAGGGTGTTGGGGTGCCATACCCTGTCACACTCAGTGCAGGGCCAATGGGGAGGTTATGGCTCTACCTCGTCACACACAGAGCAGGGCCCCTGGGGGGTGGTTGGGGCACCGTCCTCAATCACCCACAGAGCAGGGCCGATCAGGGCTGATGGCTGTTTGCAGCTGGTCACACACCCTTCAGGGTGAGGGTCCCCACTGGGGTGCCTGGCCCGTCTGGGTGAGGAGCTGAGGGCTGTTTTCAGACTGGTGGGTGACTGAAGCTCCCAACCGCTCCTTTTTTTCTTTTTCTTTTTTATTCTGGGCCAGCTTTAGCTCTGAGGTTTGGCTCCAGCTCTTAGGCCTCGGCTGCTGAAAGCAGGTATCTGGTATGTTTGTGTTCTATAATCAAAACACTGTTTCAACTCCAGCTCTGAGATTCCGGCTCACTGAAAGCAGGTTTCTGGGGTTTTGTTTAGCTTCTATATTTGTAACAATGTTTCAAACTACAAGCTCAGAGGCCGTAAGCAGTAGGCGGAGAACGTTAGCTTCCTCCATCACTGAAGCAAGCAAGCCTCATGTTCGTTTCAAGCTGTCTGGCTGCTGGCTGCCATCTTGATTGGCAGTTAATTTGCATATCGCCCTGATTAGCCAATGGGAAGGGTAGCGGAGGCACAGCTAATTACCATGTTCCTCTTTTATTAGATAGGACTGGAGACCCAATGCACAAAGATTCACGAAAGAATGGGACTTCCTTCCCCTGGCTGCTGGCACTGCCTTCGCTCTGGTCCGGAGCTGCCTTTCTGCCTTCCTACGCTGCCCAGAGGCCCAAAGTGGCTGGGGCAGTGCGTAAGGCCTGCATCGTAGCCATGGGGACAATTCAAGCATCCCACCCCACCCCAGCCGCTTGGTGTCTGTGTATGCAAATTAACCCGCCATCTTTGTTGGGTTAATTTGCATACTCACTCCTGATTGGCTGGTGGGTGTCACAAAGGTATGGCCAATTTGCATTTTTATTAGTGTAGATAATTTCAGAGAGGAAGGGGGAAGGGGAGATGGAAACATCAATGATGAGAGAGGATCGTTGATTGGCTGCCTCCTGCAAGACCCTGACTGGGGATGGAGCCTGCAACCTGGGCATGTGCCTTGACCAGGGATTACACCATGCCTTCCTGGTTCATAGGTCAATGCTCAACCACAAAGCCACACTGGCTAGGCAGAGTACTATTATTTTTTTAAATCAACTTTTCATATTTGTACTCATTAATAACATAAATAACTTGCTGAAGAAACATCCTAGTGAGTATGACTAAGGTACAGGCAAAGGTGATGTGATTATACATTTTCCACAAGGAAGTAAGTCCTTCTACTTAGGGGGACTCGATTAGTATAGCATGAGTTGGGGAAATAGTTTTCAGGGTCTTTCTTCTCCATTTCTAAGGGAATCCTCTAAGCTTCAACAGCCTGGAACTTTACATAAAAGTACCCAAGAGTCACTATCTTCCTGATACATCAGCCCCAAATGGCACTTAGATTCATGAGTTCTTATCCTACAGACTTCTCTTAGCCCTTACTGTATCTTACAGTACTGTATGCAAAAAAAAAAAAAACCTCTTTCATGAATGAAGGCAAAACATAAACATATTCAAAATAAATAAAAGTTAGAATTTACCACCAACTGAATTTCACTAACAGTATTTCTAAAGTACGTACACATATTTTAGTACAATATGAATAATATGTAATCTTTGAGGGAAGGTGTAAAAAGCTAGACATTAAGAATATCAAACAATAAATAAAGAAGATAAAACTAGACAACCATTCAATTAAAATGAATAACAATAACTGGCATAAAAAGGAATGCAAGACTAAAAATATTGGATCAAAAAATTGCATGTAATTCAGGAGATTGATGAAATAAACAGTTAACAAACTAAGCTCTTTAAGTTATTAATCTAACTCTATGGTAAAATTTCAAGTGTAACTAATAAAAAGGGAAATTAAGCAAGCAGGATTTAGAGTGGTAGTATATGTGTTTCAATCCAAAAGTTGGGTAGCAAATAAGGAAAAACTAAAGACAAAAATTTATTAAAAATTTAGAGGAAGCAAAAGACCCAGAATAGCCAGAACAATATTAAGAGAAAACAACATTGGAGGACTTACACAACCTGATTTCAAGACTTATTATAAAGCTACAGTAATTTAAAAAAAAATGTGATGGAGAGTATTATACTAAGTAAAATAAGCTAGTCAGAGAAAGACAAGTATCACATGATCTCACTCATATGTGGAATCTAATGAACAAAATATACCAGAGACATAGACGCATGGAACAGACTGTGGAATCTCAGAGGGAAGATGGGGTGGGTGGGAAGAGATCAACCAAAGAACTTGTATGTATATATGTATAACCCACGGACACAGGCAATAGGGTGGTGAAGACCTGGGGTGGGGGGTGGGGGCTAGAAGGGGTCAATGAAGGGAAAAGGGAGACATATGTAATACTTTCAACAATAAAGATTCAACTTTTTTAAAAAAAATGTAATATTGGCAGAAGAATTGACAAATAGATCAATGTATCAAAGAGCCCAGAGAGATACTTACATGACTATTTATAGACCACTTATTTTTTACAAAGGGGCAATGGCAATATAATGGAGGGGAAAAATCCTTTTTTCAAAAAATGATGTTGGAACAACTGAAAAACTCCAAGCAAAAAAAATGAATCTAGATAGAAACATATTTTTCACAAAAAAATAACTGAATGCATCCTAGGTGTAAATGTAAAAAGTAAACCTATAAAACTCCTACAGGGTAACCTGGAATCTGTTGGATGTTGGGCACGCTGATCTTTTTAGATACAGCACCAAAGACAGGATCCCGAACATTGACAACATAAAATGATGGTAAGGATGTGGAACCACAGGAACAGAGAATGTAAGAGTAGAATGAAAGGAAGATCAATTGAATAACGTTTAAAAGAGATTCAGTGAAATTTTAGGATAATAACCATACGTGTTAAAGGGTTCAAAGCTTCACAAATAAAGACAAAATGTTAAATTGTGGTAGGCATATGAGTAGAGCACGGACCATAGGCCAGGTATGGAAGGTCTCCAGGGTGGAAAGCAGTAGCTGCCTAGCAATGGGGAAAACTGGGAAAACATGGACCTGGCTCCCTGGGTGACGTTTGCTCCCCCAGCATATTGCTGGTCATGTGTTTTAGACCCCCTGACAGTTCTTGTCACTGATTATGGAGTTCGGACCCTCCCCTGACCTTTCCTCACATGTCCACTCATCCTGTGAGTTAGACCCCCTTAGAGGGGAAATAAACAAAGGGGCCAGAGAATAGCCCTTATCCATTAAGCTCCCAAAACAGTGAGGTTCTAACCCACATCGAATACATGTAGGCCTCAATTGTGTTTCAGCTGAAAGCCCAGAAAATCTGCAAAACCAGACAAGTGACACCATGGCTGACCTCAGGGCCAGCTGCATTGAATATTGACCTCCTTTCCTGGTGCCGACCAATCACTGGAGACCATGACCCTGAAAGGACATACCTAGAAATCTGATATTATTTTGAGATCCTCCCGTGGCGCTCCCCTAAAATCCCAGCCTTAAAAGCACTTAAGACAGAGGACCCAGCTCACTGTTCATCTGGGAGCACACCTTTCCCCCACCCCATTCCACAGGCGCGTTTTCCTTGCCTTTCTCTTTCTCCTAAGCTCTGAGGGACTTTTCCTCTGCCTCTGTAACTTGTTTCCCGAGCCCATTTCTTCTGGCACTCACTTCTACCACTGTCACTTCCTAAATAAACTTTCTCTTATACTTTGAATCTTGACTCTGAATACTTTCCTCGACAAAACTCAAGTATCAAGCTTGCTGAACTGATCTTCAGTCTGGCTGGTGGGTCTAACACCTGGTGCTGTTCTCACCGCCAATAACAAAATGACCAAGATGAGCCAGAAATAAATAGCTTCAAATTAAATATATTATATTAGTGTTCTATGCTATATAACAAAGTATCATAAAATTAGTTGCCTAGAAAGCACTCATTTATCATCCCACAGCGTTTTATGGGTCAGGATTTCGGGCCCTGCTTATCTGCTCCCCTGTCAGGTGTAATGAGGTTGCCATCTGGGTGTCATCTGCAGTAGTGATCTCACCTGAGTCTTCTTCTCATTGAGGTCTTCTGAGTTTGTGTGGTTCTTGGTAGAATTCATTTCTGTGTAAGCTGTAGAATTTATGGCAGCTAGCTTTCTTAAAGATACCAATGAGTAAAGAGAGAGTCTACTGCTCCCAAGTCCTCCACCTCTATTTTTTAAAGGGATCATCTGATTAGATCAGACCCACCCAGGAAATTCAAATCTAGCTGAAGTACAGAGAAGATATTACATTTAAGGAATTTAATGTGATGGTATATCTATGGACCAAATAGTCGGTGAGGCAGCCATCTTATTCCTAGAGTGCAGGTAAGATGATACTATTCTGAAGCCTATAGTTGCCACACAAACTTGTTCTATTGTAACAAAGGTAACTGTTTCTTTAGTTATCCATTTATTCATTGGCTTGTTGAAAATCATTCTTGGAAGCCCAGCCTAGACCCTATTTCTCTGATCCTCTCAAGACTTTTGAATGCACATAATTCACTGTATTTTATTTCTTTCTTCTTAAGGAATATAACATGTTATTGACAAAGGAATTCTTATTTAAACAATTTTATAAATGTGACATATGTAGTTGGATTCCTCCTTCATGATACGATAGAGACAAAGAACTCAAATGTGACAGGCAAATTTTATAAGCATTAGAACAAAATGAAGATTAGAACATTTACGTCCTCAGGATGTAGTTTTATTTAAAAAGAAAACAGAAGTACTAAATATAAGAGAAAATATTAATGCATTTGACTACATTAAAATTGATAACTTAAGTCCATTAAAAGTATTATAGAGTAAAACATATAATAAAAACTAAGAGAAAATATTTGCTATACATATAATGAAAAATAAATCTAGATTATATTTTTAAAAAAAGACTGCCTGCTTGAAATGTGATAAAGACATTTCACAGAAAATACAAATGGCCAATACACATATAAAAAGATTTGTCTTAACATTTAGCAATTAATGAAATGCTAATTAAATGCACAGTGAGATACTATTTTACATAGTATATGATTCCAAACTTACAAAATCTGATAATATTGTTGGCAAGAGTATAAAGTAAGGGAAACACTTAAAGACTACTAGTAGCATAACAATATATTTTTGGAAGGAAAGGATAGAAAGAAGAAATGAAAGAGAAAAACATAAACAAACACATTGTGAGACTTTATAGGCCAGACTTTAAAAGTTTTTTAGTAGACAAGTGACATAAGCAGATATATTTATGCTTTAGAAAAGTTAATTATAGCAAAATGTAAGAAATATTGAAGGGGACATATGTAATACTTTCAACAATAAAGATTTTTAAAAAAGAAATATTGAAAGAGGAAGAAACTAAAGACTACATGGTAAACTTAGAAATATTTTAAAAATATAATAAACAAAGAGCCTACACGAGGAAATTATGTTTCTAAGCAAAAGATAGGACACAATTCATAAACATTATCTAAAGGAAAATTGATGGGAATTGGTGAGCAATTAGAAGTGAGAAGCAAGAAAATAAAATAATAGAATAGAATTCTGAAGTTTTTAGTCTGCATTTCTGATACCTTTTGCAGAGGTAGGAAATCTTGAAGATAAAGTAGATTTTGATAACAAATGATTTTATATTTTATATGATTTGATTTATGGAAATATTTTATATTTGTATTAAAGGTATAATTCAGATATACTAAAATAAGCAGATCTTAAGTATATAACTTGATGAATTTTTACTTGTGTGTATGTACTTTTTTTATATGTGCCCATGTAACCAAATTTCTAAGCCTTCTTCAAAAATACCCACTTGTCCTCTCCCCTGTCTATAGCATACCCTCTCAGGTAACCATTACTCTAATTAATCTCTCTTATTATACATTAATAATTTTTGCCTATTTTTGGAATTACTGAACATAAAATTACATAATAAAAAAGAAACATGAGAATGGAGTATATATGCAATGGGAGTTCTGACACTTCGAAGGAACTGGAAAGTGACCAGGGAGGGGCCTGTGGATTCAATGGGGCAGCTATAAGACAGACCTGGGCCAGGACTCCATTTATTACTAATTCCAAAGTCCCAAGTTTCAATACTCCAAGAGGTGTGCCACGATGATGTTATGAAGCTGGCTTTAATGTAAACTCAGACTCTGCATTCTAGTGCTTTTAAAAGATCTAAGTTTTCTTTCTTCCTCAGTGAATGATTACCTGAGTAAATTGACGTACGTTCCATTGGAGAACAGCTGGGGGAATCATTACAATGCATACTGGTCCTTCCTCAAGGGAACCCCAATCTCTCCATTAGCTAATAAATTCCAGGTGTGAAAACTTGCTTAAGTTGGAACCTAAGAAGGGGATAGCGACCTTTACAATGAGGCTGGCTGACCTAAGCTTTATGCTCATCTATTCTTGACAACCTTTAATTATATACAGGATGGGTCAAAAGAAGGTTTGTATTCATGATTACATAAAACAGTTTATTCTTATATTATTTCTTACTTATTCCATTATTTTCCATATGAATAACTGTAAACCCACTTTTGACTCACCCTGTATATTAAGCAGTGCCCTGTGGACTGGTCATCTTGTTTCCAAGAGAAGTGTGTCAGATACGGCAAATAAAAATACAGGATACCAGCTAAATTTGAATTTCAGATAAGTAATGAAAATGCTTTCAGTATACACATATCCAAAGTAATATTTGGGACATGCTTATACTAAAAAATTATGCATTGTTCATCTGAAATTTAAACTTAATCACACGCCTTTTATTTTATCTGGCAATGCTTCTCTAGGGAAGCTGTAATATGTTATTCATTGCTATAGATCCCCAGCAGTTCTATCACCATGGCTGACATTCAGAAATTGATGGTCATTACAATGATTATGCCCATCTAACTTCTGCTTGTTAAGTGTGGCCACCTGCCTTTTCTGGTTTGAGAGTTGTGATCACAATTATGGGCTCAATTTTCCTGTCCTAAGTCCCGGCCTACAGAGCCTCTTAATGCCAGTGTTTTCCCCCTTGTGCATCCTCACTTTCTTGACAAATAGAGGGTCCTCTGAAGAAACGTTTCAAGCTCGTGGTTCTCCTGGTCTCATGTAATTAATTCACTCTAAATTGCCTACTTCTCTGAGTGCTTTTACCCCTTCCTCCATTGTCTTCCAGGCACTTCTGGCTTTTCTACTTCATGTCCACCCCCTGTCTTGCTTCCCAGTTTCTGAAAGCTATTAGAGGATTGAATTGGAAGTAGTATTCCTCTCTTTGTTGCCCTAGTTAGAGCCTTAAATGTTGTTTGATGGGACCATATTCAGATTTGTGTTCTACCCCTGTTGATCTCATGCCATCAGTGTGAGAACAGACTCAAACTAGCCCAGGCCTTGTCAATAAAACCCAGGTACGTTCCACAGTTTATAAGCCCTCTTCTTATAATCCTTCTCTCCCTTTCTTCTCTCTCAGCACTTCACTAGTTGGGTCATGCTGAAATTTGCCTCTAGTTTTTTATTTGTTTGTTTAGTTGGTTGCGTTTATAGGAAGCTGGAGCAGATCCTGACGAGGAAAAAGTATTATCCTGCAAAGCACCTCACTGCATTGAGGCCTCTGAAAGAAATACAAGTAAGAGAAACAGAAGGTGGGAGTGGGTGACATCTAGAAGCTCAAAAGGTCAAAGGGATCTGGGTGCTTAATGTTCTCAAGTGCATCTATCCAGATACCCTTATTTTTCAATCTCAGTTCTTCTTTTCCATTAGGCATAGGAGAATTGCAGGAGCTGAGAATTCAACTTTTTCTGGAGTTTTGGTCTTTTTATGTGTAGTTTCTGAGCCTACTCTTCAATATAATTAGCCCTCCAGCTGCAGGAGACTTATATGTCCTTAAACACTGCCGTCGAGGACCTCTGATTTTCACTCTTTATCTGACATTGGTGACTCATCATCTGGAGTTCATTGTTTTCTTTCATTGGTGCTCAGCAATAGCCAGCCCTTTTCACTGTCCATATCACTAGTTTGTTCCCTTCTTTTCCAGAGCCAGAGTTATTGCCATTGCAAGAACCCTGCGTCTCCTTCC
The DNA here is from genome assembly GCF_000327345.1 of Myotis davidii. NCBI lineage: Eukaryota > Metazoa > Chordata > Mammalia > Chiroptera > Vespertilionidae > Myotis > Myotis davidii. Next base: position 3,376,190 of record NW_006294243.1, on the reverse strand, counting down.
ACCTCTCATCTTTTTTCCCCAACTCACCACAGGTGAATTCCTAATGACAGACTGGTGGTACAGAATGCTAAGAACAATTAACATTTCACCTAATTTCAGTGACACAGTGTTCATTGTCAGGTAGCTAACTGGTAAGCTTTTTCTAGAATCACATCCTTAATGCTCTTCTCGGCACCACTTGCGTACCAACTCTACAAGGTTAGTTACCACACAAGCAAAGGCAGAGTCCAGGATTTGTGTGCACAAATTAATTAAAGAAGTTCTCATCAGAAAACCAGTGAATGAGGGAAGTAAAATAGGGAAAGGGAAGATGTGCAAGAGTCCGGTCTCACATAAATTCTAGCTTGATCTGATTCATGAGCCTAAGTCACATTGCAGAGTAATCCTCTTGACCATAGGCAAATAGACCACAGGGGCCATATTAATTAGTGAGTCACTGAATGCAGTGCGATGAGGAGCATCACAACCATCACAAGTGCAAGCTGTTAATGCAGCCCCTTACAGCTGGGTTGATGAGCGTACAGGCCAGTAAAGTAAATATGGACAGGACATCAGCAGTACCTACTATGATTGCCTTATATTAGTGGTTCTCAACCTTCTGGCCCTTTAAATACAGTTCCTCATGTTGTGACCCAACCATAAAATTATTTTCGTTGCTACTTCATAACTGTAATGTTGCTACTGTTATGAATCGTAATGTAAATATCTGATATGCAGGATGGTCTTAGGCGACCCCTGTGAAAGGGTCGTTCAACTGCCATAGGGGTCGCGACCCACAGGTTGAGAATCACTGCTTTATATAGTATATTATAACTACATTTATACTTTAATTTATATTTTGGAAGATCATCCTAATTTATTAAAATATGCTTAGTATGCCTACTTTTGCATAATGCTTTTTCTGTGTAAATCATCTTTATCTAGATGCCAATTCTGCTGATTCTACCCTTTAAATTTCCTAAAACATTTGTATTCACGCACTAGTATTATCAACCTAAAATATATGTTGATAATATATATAGCTGCTTACCTTTCAGCCACTTCTCTTGTTCAAAAGGACAGAGTCTGGCTTTAACTATGTTCTAGCTCATCTAATATTTATCCTGGAATCTATTTAAACTCTCATTCTTTATTTTATGCTTTGAGCCAATGATTTATTTATTTTTATTTTTCTGCATACCAGTGGCATATTTCCTGTTAGTTAGCATTCTGACTCCTGCTTACAACTCATCTGTAGGTTATTACAAATATTATCTAATGTAATTGTTTTCTCCAACTCTAAGGCAAATCGTAAACACTGCCTACCAACCAATTTTAAAGATGAAGGCACTTGGTGATTGCAGGGGTTGAAGTGGGTATAAGGGGTGGGGAATGGTGATGGGGAAAAAAATTAAAAAGAAGAGGACACTGATACTATAGAATAATTAAACAGACTTTCTTCATACCTTGTACTTTATATAAACCACGATTCCTCTGAGAAGCAGGCTATGTATGCACGCATTATCTCCATGTTAGAAGATGTACATACATTGTGCCTGCACATTCCAAGTTTTTAGGAACCAGAGTAACTGCTAAGATTTACATATTTTTTCACATTTTTAAAAATTGATTTTAAAAAAATGGAGATGGAGAGAGAGAGAGATAGAAACATCCATGAGAGAGAAACATCAGTTGGCTGCTTCCTGCATGCCCCCTTCTGGGCTCGAGTCAGTAACCAGGACATGTGCCCTGACTGGGAATTGAACCAGCAACCTCCTGGGACTGCACTCAATCAATGGGTCCCACAACACCAGCGAGGCAAGATTTACATATTCAATTTAAACTGAGAGACAATCTCTATGAAGGAAGTCTCTTTTAAATGACAAATGATAATACTCATAATGTAGAAGAAACATAAATAACTGATTTGCTTTTGTTCAGGTTTAATTTTGTTTCATTTGTGACAAGTGTTTTTATCGATATATTTTTTTGTACTGCATTTTAATGGCCAGTTGTAATCTTACTTAGCATAACTGGCTATAATAAAAAAGAAACCCAGTGTTATTTAATGTTATTTAAAATGGTATATCATACATTGTAGTTAAGTATTACAATTAAATTATCTATTTAACTGAGAATATCTCTTTATCCAATAATTTGCCTTTTCATGTTGAAAATACAAAGCTCCCTGAAACATATTGATCAGTTTATCTATTCTTCATTATTGATTCTTGCTCTGCATTTTATCTTGATAATTGTCCATTTACTATCATATCATAGCTATGAAAATAGCCATTTGAAAATAAACTATGTAGAATAAATGTACTTTGTGCCCCAAGCATCTGGGGTATTTTCTTGAACATCTCAAGATGCTAAATATCTCCAAGAATATAAAAGAGTGTATTGGCCTAAATGAACAGGCAAAATGAAGAGGAGATGATTTTCTTAAAATGTCTGTTATGCTGCTACACGAAAAATTCTAAACTTGAACAAGGTGTCAAAACAAATCCTACCCATTGCTATAGCAAATGAATATCTCCATAATACTAAAAACTTTTAAAATAAAGAAGTAGATCAGGTTGGCTATATAATTTTAAGGATTCATATTTCTGGGGAAACTAGGTAGTTTAATTCAAGGGGATGTATTATGTGTGATTCAATACTATTGGAAAATGCCCTCCAAATACTCTGAGAATCATTAAAGATGTAAGGAGATAATTTTTCAAATTTCCTACCTGTTCTTCTCTACCTTAGGCTATTAGGTATGTTACCCACTGTTTTATGAAGGAGAGGGTAAGTATGGGATAGGAACCAAAAGGTGGAAGATACATAAGTATAACGGCTTAGGTTAAAACAAAGAATGTTTTTCATAAAAACAGCCATTATTAATTTTATTGTGCCTGGAGAAAAATCAAAATAAAAACCACTATGGACTGGTTACAAAGTGGTTACTGTTTAGGGGAGCAGCCTGACATGAACCCAAATAACCACCATTTATTGTCACCAACAGCAAACCATAGGGAAGATAGCTCAGTGATCAACTTACATCCAGTTGAGACAACCAGTTAAATGCACTCACTACCTGCCCAGTTGAGTAAACAGCAAGAGCAGGGATGAATGTTTTGGGGGATCCTCATGCATATACAATTTTATTCCTCCCCCCCCCATTTTTTTTAAAGGAAACAAAATTATGAACATATTGGTAGGCCCTCTCTCTCCCATGGGCCTCCTCTCATGCTACTAATAAGCCTCACTGAGGGTTAAGTTCATCAACTTTATGGTAAATGTATCAATGAGCAAGAGTGATAACCATCCTCCCCCCCACACTCTACCCAAACACTGAACTACTATCAAGGATCTAGGACACACCTAACATTTTTTTTTTTTTTATCCCTAAGTGGAAAAGGGAACAATGACCAAAGAACACTGATGGTGGTGAGAAGGTAGCTGTACTTATTCAAGAAAGAACCAACTAGAACCTCTTACTCTGACTCTAAATACACCATTTTTGTTTAAAGTGTTTCCTATCCTATTTAATAAAAGAGAAACATGGTAATTAGTGTACGTCTGCTACTCTTCCCATTGGCTAATCAGCGAGATATGCAAATTAACTGCCAGCCAAGATGGCGGCCGGCAGCCAGGCAGCTTGAAGCTAACATGAGGCTTGCTTGCTTGCTTCAGTGACGAAGGAAACCAACATTCCCCACCTTCCCTCATCCAGGCTGGCCAGGCACCCCAGTGGGGACCCCCACCCTGATCCAGGACACCCTTCAGGGCAACCCAGCCGGCCCCCACCCATGCACCAGGCCTCTATCCTATATAGTAAAAGGGTAATATGCCTCCCAGCACCGGGATCAGCAGAGCCGCGAGGCCTCCCGGAACCAGGATCAGCGTGACAGGGGGCAGTGCCCAAACCCCCTGATTACCCTGCGGCTCTGTATGTGACAGGGGAAGGTGCCCAAACCCCCTTATCAGCCCTGCTCTGTGCCTGTTGGGGGGAGCTCCCGAACCCCCTGATTGGCCCTGCTCTGTGTATGACAGGGTGTGGCGCCCCAACCCCCACCCCACAGGCCCTGCTCTGTGTGTGACGGGGTAGAGCCATAACCTCCCCATCGGCCCTGCCCTGAGTGTGACAGTGGTGGCACCCCAATCTCCTGATCCACCCTGCTCTGTACATGACAGTGGGGAGCTCCCCAACCCCCTGATGGGCCCTGTGTGACAGGGTACGGAGCCCCAACCCCCCTGATGGGCCCTGCTCTGTGCATGCCTGGGGGCAGCACCCCAACCCCCGGATGGGGCCTGCTCTGTGCATGACAGGGGGTGGTGCCACAACCTCCCCATCGACCCTGCCTTGAGTATGACAGGGGGCGGCGTCCCAACTCCCCAATCGACCCTGCTCTGAGCCCGACCAGAGGCTGCACCTAGGGATTGGGCCTGCCCTCTGCCACCCGGGAGCAGGCCTAAGCCAGCAGGTCATTATCTCCCGAGGGGTCCCAGACTGCGTGAGGGCACAGGTCGGGCTGAGAGACCCTCCCTCCCCCCGAGTGCACAAATCTTTGTGCACTGGGCCTCTAGTGTTCTTATAAGAACCAGGCATCAACATCAGAGAAAGAGGGAGCAAGTTAATAATTTTATTAGATTTTTGAATAGCAATGGTACTAGTCATGTGATCAACTAAAAAAGAAATGCAAAAGTGCTTTCTTCTTAAACATTTGTGATTATATTAAGAATTTCTCATGAGATTATATTCTAGGTAGTTGTGACCCAAAAAGGTCATTTCATGAAAATAATTGGAGCTGCAGAGAATTGCATTGTTGGATCTTATCTTAGAGCAGGGGTGGGGAACCTTTTATTGGTCAAGGGCCATTTATATATTTATGACATCATTCACAGGCCATATAAAACTACCAACTTAAAAATTAGTTTGCTATATTTGTTCAAATATTTAATTAAGTCACCCCTAATGTCTTGGAAGGGCCAGATCAAATGATTTTGTGGACCTTATACAGCTCACGCCAGACGTTTCCCATCCCTGTCATAGAGATTACCAACTCTTGTACTGTTTAGTTGAAGAAACTACAGGTCTAGAGAGCTTTATTGACTTAATAAAGGTTTCACAGCCATAAAATACCAAAATTAGGATTAGAACTAAGGTATTAACTCCATGACACATTACCTGTATAGCTTATAACATATAAATTCTAATTGAAGACACTTTTTTCTATGATGACTGAGATATCTCCCTTTTCAACCTGCAGTAAATTAAAAATACATGAACAGAAATTGACTGTGGGAAAAGACAGAATGATCAATTGAAAGAAGACTTAAATTAGAGTGTTGGCTTTGCCAAATGACAGTGAGAAAGACAAATAACAGGTTCTAAGCTTTAGTTCTCTTACTTACACAAGCAAAGCGAAATACTTTCTCTGTAGGTGCCCCAAAACTGTCATAGAGTCAAATGAAATAGCCATGAAAATACTTGATACACTATGAAGCAAGTTCTAGAATTGTAAAAATATTATAACTGATATACTGGGACTTAGAATACTATTTAAAGATCTTTACTTTGATTTTTATTTGCCTCAGCTCAGTATATCGTGATTTTTTTTTATTATATAAAACAAAACAATCCAAATAAAAAATAGGCAAAAAACCTTAACAGGCACTTCACCATGGAAAATATGCAGATAGTAAATAAGCATTGTAAATATGCTCCACATCATATGTTATGAGAGAAATTCAAATAAAAATAATAATGAGATACCACTACACATCTAAACAGAATGGGCAAAATCTGGCGACACCAATGAGGACGCAGAGCAATAGCAACTCTCATACATTGCTGATGGGAATGAAAATTTAGAAGACAGTCTGTGGCTTCTTATAAAACTAAATGTTTTCTTACCGTATGATCTAGCAATGTTGCTCCTTGATATTTCCTAAAGGAAATATCATGTTAACTTATGTCAATTTATGTCAACACAAAAATCTGGACACAGATGTTTATAACAATTTTATTTATAATTAACAAAACTTGGAAGCAACCAAAATGTCCTTTAGTAGGTGAATGGATAAATAAACTAAAGTAGATCCAAATATGGAATAGTATTCAGTGCTAAAATGAAATAAGCTATCAGACCATGAAAAGGCATGGAGGAACATTAAATGCATATTAGTGAGTGAAAAAAGCTAATCTGAAAAGGCTATATACATATGATTTCAACTATTTAAATTTGGAAAGTATACAACTACTAAATCAATGGTTGCCATGGGCAGGTGGGGAAATGAATAGGGGAATCTCAGAGGATTTTTTATGTCAATGAAATACATATGATATTATAATGCTAGATATATGTCACATACATTTGTTTAATCCCATAGAATGTATAATGCAAAGAGTGGACCTAAGGAAAACTATGAACTTTAGGTGATTATGATAGATCAATGTGGTTTTATCTTTGGTAAAAATACAACATTCTGGTGAGTAATATTGATAATGGGAGACACTATGCATAAGTGTCAGCAGAACATAATACAGGAAATCTCTGCACCTCTTCATTTGGTTGTAAACCTAAAACTGCTCTAAAATATAAAGACTTAAAAAATTTAAAGCCTATCATATTTTTTTTTATTTCTTATATGTATATGTATGGAGACTCAGTGGCTTTAAAATTCTTAACTTTTCTTCTCCTTCCAATCCCTCTTAGCAAATGACCTCAATGTGCAATTCATTAAATAAAGGCAATCCACAAGATGGACCTTCCAATTTATGTTACTAACTCTTGAGTTTCTTTACATTTCTATCTATGTTCTCTTTCTCTTTGGTTGTAATGGAAAAGGTATCATTTTTTCATTCTAAAATCCATTTCACTACCTGTGCTTCAGATTATATCTTTCCTCTCCTACAAAGTGGTACTTTTATTAAAGGTTGTGTATATGCACTATCTCCACTTCTCCATTGCTCATAACCTCAAGTCACTTCAATCTATCCACAGTCCCCATTATTTCACTAAATATCTCTCTTCATTGTCATTAATTATTTCTGGAAACCCATGAACAATCATCAGTCCTTATGTTATCTGATCTCTCTATTAATCACTTCATTTTCTTAGAACAATTTCTTCCTCTCTGGCCATTCCTCTATAGTATTTTTATTTAAATCTTTCTTTTAAATACTCTATTATGCAAGTTTTTGTCAATACCTCTTTTTCTCACTCTAGTCATGCTTTTCTAGGCTCTCTCACCTTCCACTATTGTTTCAAGTGCCATCTGCATGTTGTTGATGTCTCCCAAATCTGGATCTTCATCCCAGAACTGATTGAATGTTAAAACATGGTCCACATATGGGTTATATGTAAATATCTGCATTTTACTCTGCTACTGGCACCTCAGACTCAGCATTTCCAAAATTAATGCATCTTCAGTTCCAAACCTATTCTTCTGTTCTGTCTTGAAAATGACACTAATTTCCACCCAATTACCAAAGACATATATTTCCATATCATCCTTATTCCTTCCTCTATCATTTTCTCCATACTTATTCAATTAAAAATTTCCTGAATTGTACATTCAATACATCGTATTTCTGATCACTTCTCTCTTTCTATGCTGCAACTACCAGTAGTTCACACCAAATTATATCTCACCTGGAAAATTGTAACTCCTGTAATCAGTTGTTCATGCATCAAGCTCAATTATATTTCTAACTTGGAAACCTGATACTATTTTTCTCCAAATCCATAATGTATCAATGAATTTCCATGCTAATATGTACAATTATTAACATCTTTATATGTGCTCAAAAACTGGCTTCTGAGAATTGCTGGGGTCCAACCCCAGCAGGTCCGGGGTCCCCAAAGGTGTGGACGGAGTCGGTGAAGGAGGAATGACATGGAGGCAGTGTTCAGTTGATCAGCAGCGTTGCCAGGATCTCTAGCCACAATCTCCAGCCAAGTTCTGTGTCCATGTTCTCTTGCTAGGTTCTCCAGCCACATTATCCAGGTTCTCCAGCCAGGTTCTGTAGCCATGTTCTCTCGCTAGGTTCTCCGGCCAGGTTCAGTCGCCAGGTTCTGTAGCCGGCTTCTGCAGCCAGGTTCTGTCTAGGTTCTCCAACCAAGTTCTGTAGCCAGGTTCTGTCCAGCATCTTTTGCCATGTTCTGTCTCTAGG
>NW_006294243.1:3362996-3367080 GCF_000327345.1 Myotis davidii | reverse complement strand
GGGTTCGGTGTAGGTTCGCCAGCCAGGTTCGGTCACCAGGTTCTGTAGCCGGGTTCTTCAGCCAGGTTCTGTCTAGGTTCTCCAACCAAGTTCTGTTGCCAGGTTCTGTCCAGGATCTTTCGCCATGTTCTCTCCAGTGAAGTTCTTCTGTCTCTAGGTTCTGTGTAGGTTCTGTCTTCTAAGTTCTGTCTTCTAAGTTCTGCCGCTAAGTTCTGTCTCCTGTTAACTTGTTGCATCTGTATTTATACCAGTTGATTCTTATCCTATCAATCTCTATTCCAAAGGTTAGGGCGTTTCTTATCTCCATTCCAGGGAGTAAATATTATGTAGCTTAACCATAATTGTTCCTAGTTGAAGTGATTAATTACCCGCCTGGCACTTAGTTAAGAAGTTTTATTTCCTCCCTAACTTCAGGGGAAAATCTCTACCTGGGGAAACAACCTTTCTCAGAGAGGTGATCTTGATTAAAACACAGTGCCAAGAAGGTAAGCAAACATATTAAGAACAGTATGCCATATATGCCAGGTCCCTTGAAACAGCAAGGATGGACCGGCTCCCGGCAGAGAATGTCTTCAGCAATAACAAACTTTTTCACTTCTAGAAAAGTGCACATTCTCCTTGACCCTAAACTTTTAATTTTCTGACATAATACAACCTTCATTAATTGTCATAGCCCATGACTATTTTCAGCTGACAACTTTCAATTATTTGCCCACTTTTTTTTAATTAAAAAAAATACATTTTAGTGATTTTTTTACAGAGAGGAAGGGAGAGAAATAGAGAGTTAGAAACATCAATGAGAGAGAAACATTGATCAGCTGCCTCCTGCACACCCCCTACTGGGGATGTGCCCTTGACTGGAATCGAACCAGGGACCCTTCAGTCTGCAGGCCGACGCTCTATCCACTGAGCCAAAGTGGCTACGGCTCTTTGCCCACTTTTGACCTGCACTAAAAAGGATGATTTTTTCTGATTTTTAAATTATTTTCCAGAGTGCTTTCTAGAGCAGAGGATACTGCCCTCACTAAAGTACTTCTCATATTCTCTTTTATTTGCCTGTGTTATTCTCTATATTCACTATTAGAATGTTAGTAGGATGCATATCTGTCTCATTTAACATTTCTTGGAACCAATTCTTGCAGGTAGAAGGCAATCAATAAACTTTTGTGGAACACAAAAGGTAACTATGAGAACAAAATAGGACTATCAAATTTCCAATGTTATTAGCAAAACAAAGAACTGCAAAGAACAATTTAGTTATTATCACAGACATTCCCAGAGATGGCTGTGCCTGATTTAAATTAAAAATTTTAGTTTCAATTAAAATATATGTAGAACCAATCTAAATTAAATTAAGTGTTGATCATGAGCCTTTCGATTTACAAATAAAATAAAAACATGAGCATTGGTTTCTAACTATTTGCTCCTTCTCATAATGGAAATGACCAATTTTTTTAAAAAAAGGGGGAAATTTTCTATTCATGTTAGAAATAAGCTAAAATTGTACAGTCCATTTTGCAGTAAATTACTGTAGAAAGTGCTGCTATATTGGCACTCTTATAACCTGGGAAGAATGAATATTAGTACAAATGTCAGGGCCATAAAAATTTTCATACTTTTTGACATAGTCATTCCAAATTTAAAAAGATATATTAAGAATATTATGAGAGTTATGTGCCAAGATTTACATATGAAGGCATTCTGTCTTATATAAGGTTTCTTCCAAGACAGTTCTAACTTTGAGAATTCACCTGCAAGTGAATTATTGTGAAAGTGCTCCCAGGGAAACCAGTAAGGAATTGGATTCATAAGACAGGGAAGGGGAGATAAATCAAGCAAGGCAAGATTTCAGGCAACATGCAAGCTTTAAACTAATCCCACAAAGTTGTTCTAGACTATAATCTTGACTTTGAATAAAGGTTGTCTCAATTTGATGGGAGGGAACTGGGCTTTATACACTGGCACCCTGTATAATATGTTCTAGACCCAGCATCTTTTTTGCTTGCAAACAAATATCCCCTTTATCTTATGGGCAAATTTTCAAGTAGTGGGGCATTAGAAGCAAAGGAAAAAACAGTTTTAGAAGGGGGCAATGGGCATACAAAATTGGTAAATGATACCTGAGGGGATCTAGGTAGAATGTAAACAGTGACTGAGCACAAACATTGAAGTATTTTTTAATCATAATGAAATGGAAGAAATGGAAGTCAGTAACAAATGATTGATGGGTTATACAAAACATCCATGGAATTGCACAGAACAATTTAGGTCTCATAGAACTTCTAAGCAGCCTTTAAAATGATGGTTCTGCTTTTAATAACATTAAATTATATGGAATACTTATTTAATTTTATGAAATTGGAAGAGAAAGAAGTTAAAAAGAAAAAGTTTATGTGCCTCCAATATTTAAGTATCTCTATATATAAAAGCCTAAGTGACCGAATGACCAAACAACCTCTTGACTGGTTGCTATGACATGCACTGACCACCAAGGGGAAGACACTCAACAGAGGAGCTGGTGGTCAGTGTGCTCCCACAGCCACACTCCCTCGGCTGGTCAATCTCCCTTGGTGCCTCCCCCACGCCAGCCCCGATCGGCTCTGATTGGGACTGGGCCAGATGGCCCTGATTGGCCCCAATTGCAGGCCAGGCTGAGGGACACCACCCGTGCCTGAATTCATGCACCAAGCCTCTAGTAACATATATGTATATGTATATGTCTGTGTATTACATATGTACGTATGTGTGTGTATAATATATATAGCACACACAACATCTATCTTACAAAAGCCTACATTTTGAAGTACAAAAGAAATTTCCAAAATCAGAATATAAAAATATAAGATAAATGATGGTTTGTATAATAAAATAAAATACTATAAAACTGTGTATATGAGGACTTGGTTGACTCAAGTAAATAAATGAAAGGCCCAAAAGCAAACACTGAAGTACACAGACCTCAGAGTAAGACTGTCTTGCTTTAATTCTTTTTTCTGCCGCTTAGTGCTTCTGTGCCCTTGAGCAAGTTACTTTAACTTTGTAAGTTGTCAGCTTTCTTATCTGTAGAAGAGGGGTAACTAAAATGTTATAATGTTTTGTGAGAATTAAATAAACTCCACAGGAAAATTACTTACAACTGTGTTTGGCTGATAAAAAACACTCATAGATGATGAAAATTGTTATTAGTACATAATAATATCTAGTACTTTACTGTATATTTATTCAATTATAGAAAAAAGAAACACTTCTTTCACAGCCAGACAGACAAGCAGTCAAAAAAGTAAATAAAGCCCTAGCTGGTTTGGCTCAGTGGATAGAGCATCAGCCCATGGGCTGGAGGGTCCCAAGTTCGATTCTGGTCAAGGGCATATACATACGTTGCAGCCTCTATCCCAGGCCCTGGTCGGGTGGCTCTGAAAGGCAACCAGTTGATGTCTCTCTCTGTCTCTCCCCCTACTTTTCACTCTCTCTAAAAGTAATCAATGGGAAAATATCCTTGGGTGAGGATTACCAAAAAATAAAGAAAGAAAGAAAAATAAACAGGCAAATAAAAGTGGCTATATACTGTTTTACTACTTTGAGGTAGTAATTAGAAAAATACAAAATTCTTGCCTCTTATCAGTGCTGATATGAAAGGTTTCCCCAAAGTAATAAGTTTTATGGGAACAAAGGTCCTTAAAAGAAACATGAAAGAACATTTATGAACATTTATATGGGTGGGAAATGTGATGATTTAATGTTCTGTAGTAAAATGTCAACTGTTTGACTGGGAAGAGTAATTGCAAAAATATATAGCCAAAAAGAGAAAAAATGCTTGTAGAAAAACAACAACAACAACAGATAACCTGTTGAAAATTGTCTAACAAGAAATTCTGACCCAAATATGATAGATTCACTATTAAATAAAAGTGTTCATTATGAAACCAATGGAGTGACTCATTCAAAGGGAAAATATTTTAATTTAATTTAATTTTTTTTAAATTAAATCTTTATTGTTGAGATTATTATAGTTGTTCCTCTTTTTTTCCCCCATAGCTCCCCTCCACCCTGTTCCCACCCCACTCTCTGCCTTTACGCCCCCCCC
>NW_006294243.1:3353282-3362332 GCF_000327345.1 Myotis davidii | reverse complement strand
GTATGTTTAATTTCTAATTGGTCCTTTTTCACAACCTCAAAGGTCTTACTAGACTTATTGAGGATCTCATTAGATTTATCGGTGGTCTCACTAGATTTCTTGAGTGTCTCACTAAGTTTATCGGCGGTTTCTAGAAAGTTCTTAAAAAACCTTATAAGTGTGGTTTTGAACTCTATATCCAGTCGTTTGCTTTCCTCCATTTCTGTCATTTGTGACCTGTTTCTTTGTCTCCACATATTTATGCTTCCCCTGTGTTGATAGAGTGGCTTTCTGTGCTACGTGTCCTCTAGGGCCCAGTGGCTCAGTCTCCCCAATTATCTGAGGTGGACACTCTCGGTGCACCCCCTTGTGGGCTTTGTGCACAGTCTTGTTGTAGTTAAGCCTTGATTGTTGTAGGTATCACTGGGAGGAATTGACCTCTAGGCCAATTGGCTGTGAGAATCAGCTGTGTCTGCAGTGGGAGAACTTCTGTGCTAGAGACACCCTTCTGGGGCAAGACTTGCTTCAGTGGGGCTTTGGTGCTCACTGAGTCTGCCCCCTGAGTGTGTCCCTTATGGATCTGAGGAGTTGTAATCTGGATGGTCCCACTCTGACCACTGGGTACACTGGCTCTTGGATCACTAAGGAGGTGCTAATTTAGCCTCTGCCTGAGGCTACCCAGCAGGAGCCTATCTGTGAAGAAATGCAAGCTGATGTGGGGCCTTGGGCCAGCTGCAGTTGGTTAGGTAATTTTCAGATTGCAAAGGGCCAGGCCTTTCATATGCAAAAGCCGGCACACAGCTTTGGTGGGGCGGGGTCCCAGGGCATCAAAAGGGTGGAGCAAGCAGCTATGGCTGCTCCTCAGTCCTGCCCTAAGAGGCCCCGCTTCTCAGTGTCCTGGTCATCACTGCAAGCACCTGAGAGAAAGCCACCCTCAAGGTCCGACCGATGCCAGACAGTCTAGGCCAGCCGTGGGCAAACTACGACCCGCGGGCCGGATCCGACCTGTTTGAAATGAATAAAACTATTGAAAAAAAAGACCTTACCCTTTTATATAATGATGTTTACTTTGAATTTATATTAATTCACACAAACACTCCATCCATGCTTTTGTTTTGGCCCTCCGGTCCAGTTTAAGAACCCATTGTGGCCCTTGAGTCAAAAAGTTTGCCCACCCCTGGTCTAGCCTCTCCCTGAATGAGTCTGGGTCCCCAGAGACTCGCCCAGAACTGGAGTTCAGAGCTGTCGGGAACTTGAGACTCCCTCCCGATTGATAAAGACAACTGTGTCCTCAGCTGCCAGCCCTTTCTGCGTGCGCCTCCATACCTCTGCACTTTACTTCCACACTGCACCTCCTCTGAGTCTCGGTATGCTTTTCTCTTTCCTTTTAGTTGTAGAATTTCCACATGTAGAATTTCCAGCCTTCATGTGGTTCTGGATGATGTCTGTTTTATCTTTTAGTTGTATTTTTGAAGTGGTTGTGCGAGGCAGCAATTTCTGGTGTTTATCTATGCCTCTATCTTGGTTTCTCCCTCAAAATATTTTAATATTAAATTCACGTGTGTCCTTACACTTTTGAATACTTGCTGATGAATAATTTGTACAGATGGTTTCTTAATCCCTTTCTCTTCCTTGTCGTAGTTTGTGCCTATAGCGTTTATAAGATCTCTAATCTAACATTCTAGTTTTCTCTTTTGACTTTTTATTTAAAAGTATACAACTTTTCTTGTCTTACTCTGATTATATAGACTAGATCAAGCAGATTTTTAGTTGGATCTACTACCTTTATAGCACTCAAATGTGCATAATAATGCATACATCTTTAGCAGTTTGTATTTTAAGAGCTCATGCAATTGTTTTACTTAGTTTTCAAAGAACACTTAAAGAAAAACCTATAATCAGCTTGATCTACAGGGTGAAACAGAATCCAGCTATTAGACACATTAACAAACAATAAATGGAAGTAAATCATTATGGCAGTGAGACGAGCCTTGATCTGGGATTGAGATAACTGATAGTCTTGAATTTGCAATCATCATAATCAATTACACCTCACAGTCTCATGAGCAAGAATTTGGATCTAGATTATCTCAAGGTTTCATTCTCTATTCATCTAACTCATAATTTTTCTAATTTATTTGTTTTTGTTATAGAACTAACTGTAAGTTCAAATGGCCAGGACCATGTCTTACTCATAGAGGAATATCAGAAGTATGATAAATTCTCAATAAATAATCTTAATAAATTAATTATGTCCAGAAATATGACAACTTAGGTATTCAGACATAACCACCAACTGAAGATAACCCAAAATACTGAAAAGTGAATAAAACCTTCTTGTTAACATAACTGACAAATTGGAAGAATAGTAAAAAAACATCAGGTTGAACTCTGAATGAAGGCTGGAATCCAGAGAGAAAAGGAGCATACCAAAGACACTTTTGTCCAAAGGGCATCTGCCAAACTGGAAATTCGAGCTATGGTTTTCAAAGATGATTCAGTCTTATTATGAAAGAGAAAAAGCCAAGGTTTGCCCAAATTAAAGAGCAAAACATCACTCTTCTAATAAAATTAAGAATGCGCAGTTAGCACCATCCATTTAATTGTGAATCAGAAATATTCAAAGGGGAAAATTTTTGACAGTAAATATGAACTGGGGCAAGATTTACATAAATTACATAACTTTATACATTTTAAACAAATGTAGAATAACCTTCTATTATATTTTTAGATTTACAAAATTGCATCATCAACATGGCTGAAAACAAAACAAAATTCAAGCTGCAATTTTATTTTTAAAAATATTTCTTTTTAGCATCACCACCAAATGGTTAGTACAAAGAAGCATAATACCTTCATACAAGAACAAAAGTTTTCTAAGAAAAAAAATCATTAAATCCCATTTCAAAATTCAAACCTATAAACATGGAGTCATGAGAAAGAATCAGAAGAATGAACAGAGAGCAGAAATATGCCTGCATAATTTTCAATATTAGGATTTCCAGAAGAGATTGTAAATAAATTTTCTTACTATGTCACAAAGAATAAAATGTAAAAAATAATTATAAACATTTATTAGAATACCAAAATCAGATTCAAATAAATCAAAATCATACTTCTAGGGGAAAAAATAAAAGTAATAATAATAATAATAATAAAAACTTCCAGGGGAAAGTAATAATAACAATAATAATAAACAAAGACATTATGAATAGCTTTAACAAGCATATAGACACAGCATAAAAGAGGACTTGTAGCTTATTTTGCTCAGTGGATAGAGCGTTGTGTACTGAAGGGTCTGGATTCGATTCTGGTAAAGGGAAGGTACCTCAGTCACAGGCTTGTTCCCTGCCCAGGTTGGGGCATATTCAGGAAGCAACCAATCTGATGTTTCTCACTTTCTTTCTCTCTCCCTCCCTCTCACCCTCTCTAAAAATCAATGGAAAAATATTCTCGGTGAGAGTTATCAAAAATGAATGAATAAATAAATAAATAAAAACTGAAGATTAAAAAGACTAGTGAACTGACAGATAAATTACATGAAAATATCTGCAACAAAGCCTATAAATTTATTCAGAAAATAAAAATAACTATGAACACATACATTAATTTTCTATTGCTGCCATAACAGATTACCACAAATTTAGCAGCTTACACAATACAAATTTATTAACTTTCAGTTCTATAGGTCAGAAATCCATACAGGAGCTACTGGATTAAAATCAAGGTTTATGCAGACTGCATTTATTTCTGGAGATTATAAAAGAGAATCTACTTCCTGCTCATTTGGGTTTTTAGAAGAATTTGGTTCCTTGCTGTTATAGCAAAAAGTGTATTTTCTTGTTGGCTGTAAACTGAGGGTCATTCATATCTGCTAGGGACTGCCATATTCCTTGGTTTGTGATCCCCTCCCTGCGTATTCAATGATAGCAACTGTGGGTTGAGTCCTTCTCAAGTTTTCCACTTTTAAGGGCTCATATAATTAAATTGAACCCACTCTGATAATCCCAGATAATCTTCCCATCTCAAGAGCTTAATTATTTCTGCAAAATATTTTTTGCCATGAGCAGGTAACATATTCAAAGGTTCTGAGGTTGCAGACATGGGAGTCTTTGAAGGACTATTACTCCATTTTTTGAAGCATCTTTACTGATAAAAGGGTAATATGCTAATTAGACCAGACATCTGGATGACCTTCCAGACAAAGACACAGTGGCAGAGCTGAGGCAGAGGCAGTTAGGGGGATCAGGCCAGCAGGGGAGAGCAGTTAGGGGGATCAAGCTGGCAGGCAGAGTGGTTAGGGGCTATCAGGCAGGCAGATGGTTGAGTGGTTAGGAGCCAGCAGTCCCAGATTGTGAGAGGGTGCAGGCGGGGCTGATGGAAACCCTCCGCCATGGATGAATTTCATGCACTGAGCTTCTAGTATAACAAAGAATTAGGAAGTCAACATCACCAGAATTCCATAAAAAGAAAAAGATATATAAAACAGAAAATGTTAAAGATATAGTTGGTGGCTGGGAATTTGTTCAAGATGATGAAATTCACCAATCCACAGGAAGTTCTAGGAATCTCAAGAAGGGTAGATAAATAAATAAAAATTGTAATATGGCCACATGTACTGGTAAATACCAAAGTACAGAGAAAGATTTTTTAGTTGCTTGGTTTAATGGATCCAGAGAAAAATTTATTACCTTTAAGTTAGCAGCCTTTATGTTAATGATTAACCAATAAGTACAAATAGTTGAAGTGAACTTTTAATGACTCTATAACTTCAATATGCTGAGGGAAAATTATGACTTCCGTAGGTTTATAAACACAACTAATGCACTAAAGAAGTTTTTATGTACACAGCTATTTCATACAGAATGTTTATATACCAGAAAAAATTCCAAGCATCTACACACACTCACACACATTTCAGGGTCCACATGACTTCATTGATTAATTATATTCAATATTTAAGGAATAAAATAAATAATCCCAGTTTTACATCCACTCTTTCAGAAAATATAGGAAAGGGGCATAGTTCACAATTTACTTTTTTGGTGTTGGCATAGCCCTAAAACTTGGAAACTATGCTAAACAAAAGAAAAATACAAATCAGTGTCACTCATACACAAGGGTGCAAAAATTGTTTTAAAAGTATCAGGAAATTGTATAATAAGAAAAATGCAACATGGCCAATTGAGATGTATCATAAAAATGAATTTAGGAATTCATTAATGATACAGCATATTATAAAGAAGAAAAATAACATATGATTTTAATAAGTGCTGATAAAGCATTTGTAAACATGTATCATTTATGATTAAAAACTCTCAGCCAACTATGAGTAGAAGGAAACTTACTCAATTTGATGAAGGGCAGTTATGAAAAATATCCATGGCTACCAATGTTCTTTGGTCCCACTTATTTTCAGAGAATAACATTCTCCTATATGCCTGAAAGGGAAGGAAAAACTAAAATCGATGAACACTAGAAATTAGCATTGACCTTGAGAAAAGCATACACACAGGTACCGAATGACATGAACATAAATATCTACTGCAGCACTCTTCATAATAAGCAAAACTTAAAATTACCCAAACATCATCACTATTAGAAGTGAGGGATGCTGATGGGAATGTTGGAGCAAAGAAGTAGGAAAATCAGCTCCTCCATAAAATAACAAAAACACTAACAAGAAATAAAAATTAATTTTTCCAGTTCTCTTGAAATTACCCAAAGGCTAGCAACAATCAAAGATATTCATGAAAAAAGACTAAATCTTGGTTTATATAGTGATCTTTGTAGTGTATTAACTCTCCATATTTCTATTTCCTTCCTAGCTTCATAGTAGCTTCAAAAACTAACAGCCCTACAATCACAATGAAAAGCAGAGCCTAGCAGCCACTGGAGAAGAAATACTGGAATTGGAATGCTCAAAAACAGTATTTTCAGAAAATTGCCATTATTTGATCTGTCTGGCAGTTCCATGGAAACCCCCATTTGCAGGGCTTGTCTCTATTTGACCTGACTCAAAGCTCACTCAGAGCAAATAGCCTTTTCCCAAGGGGAGTTTGTCAAAAATAATCAGCAGCAACTATTTAGATCACAGCTGCCTGAGGCAGCAATAACAGTTGGGGCAAACAAGAAGCTGACCAAAAGCACTTAAAGGGAAAAGCTAGGAGCGAAATATCTATTGGAAGCTTTAAATTGCTCTGACTTATTCCTGGGATTCTAGATGCCATGCACATGTGTAGGCTGTGCTGTGCTCAGGGCTGTGCATATGCCTAGGAAAGACCTGAGAAGGTCTCTACCTGACCCCGAGGCTCTGTGCAGACAAGAGGTAAAGGCTATGGGAAAGTTGTAAACTGCCTTCCTGAGCATCGAAGGTGTACCCCACCACACACACAGAGCCCCCTGACAAATGTTTGGAAACTGTTCCAGAGATTTAACAATATTTCTGTCCAATCATTAGTTGACCACTAAGATAACAGAGCAGATACTTCAGTGGCCACACACAACAAATAATAGAATTTTCAGAAGTAGTTCAGGAAAGTCATTAAACAAACAAAGAGTCAAAACAATAATAGCATCAACAACAAGCTAGGAAAGGGTGGTCTACTTTACAGAGTTGCCACATTATATTGCTTAAGTATCTAATATTCAATAAAATGAGACATACAAAATAAAAAAGATAATATTAACCATTTAGAAGACAAAAAATTAATCAATTTACACTATATCTGTAAAAGCCCATAATTTGAACTCACTAGACCAAGGCATTAAATAAGCTATTTAAAATATGCTCAACTATCCTGTTTGGGGGGCAGCATCCCGGAGGAGGTGTGCAGACAGGGATGGGAGTCATGAGGGCCACCTAAGTGGGCACTGGGTGTGGGGTTCAGTCATCGATGGGTCTCCCAATCATGGCCACTAGGTCATCCTCACGGGGTCCCTCGGGCAGCCCCTCTGTGGGAATGGCTTGCTGCGCAGCTTCACCTTCCAGGTCCTGGCTCCAGAGCCCTGGGCACAGCCCAGCATGACTCAATGATTATGGAAAAAGTGCAATAAAATGTGAAATGAAATCCTCACCTGCTTTTGATGCCACTTATTTTCTCTTGTTTGAATTCGTTCCTGCAAGCAAGACAAGAACTGGGGGCACAGAATACTGTCTCTGGCCAGAGATTACCTCCAGCCAGAGAGCCCCTTGATCACCACTGACAGAGATTTCAATAAACATATGGAAATTATTATGAGGAGCCAGACAAAAATTTTGAAGTTGAAATGTACAATAATGCTGGGGTCCAACCCCAGGAGGTCCAGGGGTCCCCAAAGTGTGGACGGAGTCGGCGAAGAAGGAATGACACGGAGACAGCGTTCAGTTGATCAGCAGCCTTGCCAGGATCTCTAGCCACAATCTCCAGCCAAGTTCTGTGTCCATGTTCTCTTGCTAGGTTCTCCAGCCAGGTTCTGTAGCCATGTTCTCTCGTTAGGTTTTCCATCCAGGTTCAGTTTAGGTTCTCCAGCCAGGTTCGGTCACCAGGTTCTGTAGCTGGGTTCTTCAGCCAGGTTTTGTCGGTTCTCCAACCAAGTTCTGTAGCCAGGTTCTGTCCAGGATCTTTTGCCATGTTCTCTCCAGCGAAGTTCTTCTGTCTCTAAGTTCTGTGTAGGTTCTGTCTTCTAAGTTCTGTCTCTTGTTGTCTTGTTGCATCTGTATTTATACCAGTTGATTCTAATGCTATCAATCTCTATTCCAAAGGTTAGGGCGTTTCTTATCTCCATTCCAGGGAGTAAAGATTATGTACTTAAGCATGATTGTTTGTAGTTAAAGTGATTAATTACCTGCCTGGCAGTTAAGAGGTTTTATTCCCTCCCTAACTTCAGGGGAAAATCCCTACCTGGGGAAACAACCTTTCTCAGAGAGGTGACCTTGGTTAAAACACATAGTGTCAAGAAGGTGACCAAACATATTAAGAATAGTATGCCATATATGCCAGGTCCCTTGAAACAGCAAGGATGGACCGGCTCCCGGCACAATAACTGAAATTTAAAATTCACTTAATGTTTTAATAGCATATATAAGCAGACAGAATAAAGAAACAGTAAAATTGAAGATATATTAACTGAGAATATCCAGTCAGAGAAACACAAAGAAAAAAATAACAAAAGAGAAATTAACACATCCTAAGATACCCTACTATGAATCACCCTCAAGCATACAGACATAAACATAATGAAAGGCCCTAATGGGGAGGTGATAGAAGTTTTTAAAAGAAATAATGGTTCAAATGTTTCCAAATCATTTGATGAGACTCATTCAAGAAGCTCAATGAACTTCAAAGTATAAAAATTTAAATAGATCCACAAATAGATATCATAGTCTAACTGTTGAAAGACAAAGAGGGAATCTTGAAAGAAAAAAGCAAAAGACAAATTACTCCTACATGTAAAAGATTCCCAATGATATAAATATCTATCTTCTCATCAGAATCCAGAGGAAGCCAAAAAGCAGTGAGTTGACATATTCAAAATGCTGAAAGAGAAAGACTGTCGACCAAGAAGTATACATTCAGCAAAACTTTATTTCAGAAATGAAGGTGAAATTAAGTTTCCAGACAAACAAAATGAGTCCCTAGCAGATGTGCAATATAAGAAACAATAAAGGGAGTCTCTCAGACTGAAGTAAGAGGAAAGTAGCTCAAAACCACCTGAAGGAATACAGAGCAATAGTATAGGTCGGTCACTACATAGCTATATATGAAAGATAGTAGAAATACATTTTTTTAACAATTTTCCCCATCTGATTTAAAAGATAACTGCAAAGCAAAAAATGTAAATATGTGTTGATAGATATATAATGTATATATTTAATTTTTATGATAATATTACAAGGTAGGAGAAGGAATAGAGCTATATAGGAGCAATCTTATGATACTACTAGAGGCCTAGTGCACGAAATTCATGCATGGGGCGGGGGGTGTCCCCTCAGCCCAGCCTGCACCCTTTCCAATCCGAGACCCCTTGGGGGATGTCCGACTGCCAGCTTAGGCCCAATCCCCTCTCACAATCTGGGACCACTGGCTTTT
>NW_006294243.1:3331748-3352728 GCF_000327345.1 Myotis davidii | reverse complement strand
TTTATTATATAGGATTAAAATTAAGTTGGACTCTGGCCAGTGTGGTTCAGTTGGTTGGGCTTTATCCTGTGCACCAAAAGGTCAGCAGTTTCATTCCATGTCAGGGCACAAGCCCAGGTTAGGGATTCAATTCCAGGTTGGGGTATGTGTAGGAGGCAGCCAATGGATGTTGTACTCTCACATCAATGTTTGTGTTTTTTCTCTCTCTCTCCCTCGCCTTTCTTCTCTCTAAGCGCTAGAAAACAACTAAAAATAGATATAGTAAAAGATATAGTAAAATAAATTAAATGAATTAATGTAGCACAGAGAAAAATATCTTTTAAACAAAATAAAATAGTATTGAGAAATAGAGGAATCAAAAAGACATGAAACATATAGCAAAATGGCATATTTAAATCCTTTCTTATTGGTAGCTACATTAAATGTAAATGGATTTAACAGACCACTAAAAAGACAAAGATTGGATATAGCTTTAAAAAAAAGTCTTATCCAAGTTTATGTTGTCTATAATAGGCAGAATTTACAAGGTGGGGGAAATGTAGATTTACAATTGTGAGTACACAAAATACAGGATTTATTTTTATATTATTATTTCTTAATTGCTGTATTATTTTCCATATGAACAACTGTAAACCTACACTTGTCCCACCCTGCATACTCTATAACACAAATAAGGTGAAAGTAAAAGATACAAACATTTTAAAGGTAAAGAAATGAAAAAAAGATATACAATGCACACATTAACTAAAGAAAGCTGGAGTGGCTATACTAATACCAGACAAAATAGACCTCAAAAGAAATATTGTTAGTAGAGAAACAGTGGAACATTTTGTAATCATGAAAGGGTCAAACCATTAAGAAAACACAAGAATTATAAGCATATATATATATATATGTGTTGATAGATATATAATGTATATATTTAATTTTTATGATAATATTACAAGGTAGGAGAAGGAATAGAGCTATATAGGAGCAATCTTATGATACTATTAGAGGCTACTAGATACTACATATATATATATATACCTAACAACAGAGCCCAAAATGTTATGAAGTAAAAACTGGCAGAATTTATGAAAAATATAAATAGTTCAACAAAACAGTAGGAGACTTCATTACCTCACTCTCAATGATGGGAAAAAATAGCTAGAAGGGCAAAAAAATCAACATGGGAATAGAAGGTTTGAAAACACTATATATCAACTAAACCTAACAAACATGTATGAACACTTCAGTGAATAATAGCAGAAATCATATTCTCAAGTTTGCACGGGCATTACCTAGGATTGATAATACAGTAAGCTATAAAACAAGCCTCAGTAAATTGAAAAGGATTATGATAATATAAAGTATATTCTCTTGTCACCAATTAAATTAATTTTTAAAATATTTTTATTGATTTCAGAGAGGAAAGAAGAGGGAGAGAGAGATAGAAACATCAATGGTGAGAGAGTAACATTGATCGGCTGCTTCCTGCAAACCCCACACTGGAGATTGATCCCACAAACTGCGTGTGTGACCTGACCTGGAATTGAACTGTGACCTCTTAGCTTATAGGTCAACACTCAACCACTGAGCCATTTTTAGAAAATTCATATATACATGAAAATTAAAACTTTATTCTCCCAAGTAAATTATTTGCCAATAGGGGCAGAAAACACAATGGAAATTTTAAAATACTATGAGATTAATAAAAAGGATAAACACAATATACAAAACTTATGAGATATACCTAAAATAATGCTTAGTGGGAAATGTATGGCTGAAAATACCTGTATTAAAAATAAAAATATCAAATCAATAACCTAAACATGTGTCATAGAAAATTATAAAAAGAAGTAACTATGAACAGTGATATGGTAACAAAATAGATAACCTATATGAAATGGAAAAATTCCTACAAAGACACAATCTAGAAAATGTAACTCAAGAAGAAATTATTTAAAAATATGAATAGAGCTATAAAAAGTAGAAAGATTGAACCAGAAATATCTTACCTAATAATAGACAACCATGCAAATTGACCATACCTTCGCTACACCCCCAAGCCACGCCCACCAGCCAATCAGAGCAACTATATGCAAATTAACCCAATCAAGATGGCCGGCAGTCACAGAGCTGTAGCAAATAAAAAACAAAACAAAAAAAGGAAAGGCTGGGAGCTTCGGTCGCTTGACGGCTTGGTCAGTCTGAAAACAGCCATCAACCCCTCACCCAGGCTAGCCAGGCATCCCAGTGGGGCACCCCCCCCTGAAGGGGGTGTGGGAAGCCTGAAAACGGCCCTCAGCCTCTTACCCAGGCTGGCCAGGAACCCCCGTGGGGACCCCCACCCTGATTCAGGACACCCTGCAGGGCAAACCAGTCGGCCCCCACCCGTGCACCAGGCCTCTATTCTATATAATAAAAGGGTAATATGCAAATTGACCCTAACAGCAGAACGACTGGGAATGAATGGCCAGTATGACACCCACTGACCACCAGGGGGCAGATGCTCAATGCAGGAGCTGCCCTCTGGTGGACAGTGTGCTCCCACAGGAGGAGCTCTGCTCAGCCACAAGCCAGGCTGATGGCTGCCAGCACAGCCGTGGTGGCAGGAGCCTCTCCTGCCTCTTCAACAGCACTAAGGATGTCTGACTGCAGCTTAGGTCTGCTCCCTGCTGACAAGTGGACATCCCCCAAGGGCTGCTGGGCTGCCAGAGGGATGTCTGACTGTAAGCTTGGGCCCATTCTGGGAGTGGGCCTAAGCCAGCAGGTGGACAGCCTCTGAGGGGTCCCAGACTGCAAGAGGGCACAGGCTGGGCTGAGGGACCCCCCCCAAGTGCACAAATTTTTGTGCACCGGGCCTCTAGTAACATATAAAAAAAACATTTCATAAATGAAACCCAGGTCTAGCTGACTATACTGGTAAATTCTACCAAATGTTTAAAGGAGTATTAATACCAATTCTTCACAAAATCTTTCAGAAAATAGAAGAGGAAGTAACTCTTCCTAATTCATTTCATAAGACCAGTGTTACTCTCCTACTAAATCCAGATAAAGACACTACAAGGATAAAAATTATAGAGTAATATCTTTAATCATTATAGACATAAAAATCCTAACTAAAATAACAGCAAAATGAATCTAGCCATATGTTAAAAGTAGTATAGTAAAAATCGACTTGGCTTTATTTCAGAAGTGCAAAGTTATTTAATAAAAAGAAAAAGAAAAGCACAACATATAAATAGAATAAGTGGCAAAACAAAATAATTTTGTGTAGGGGATCGGGACTACACCGGCAGTCAGACATCCCCCAGGAGTTCCCAGATTGGAGAGGGTGCAGGCTGGGCTGTGGATACCCCTACCCCCCCGCCCCCGGCACAAATTTCATGCTCCAGGCCTCTAGTTTTGTATAAAGAAAAATCCTTAAATAACAAAAATATAGATCATCAATGTTGTAAGATAAAAAAGCATGAAATGCTCATTGTTTTTCTACACACTGACAATCAACAATCTGGAAATGGAATTAAGAAAATTTTACTTACAATAGAATAAAAACAATAAAGTATTTAACATTAAATTTAACAAAGACATAAAAAAAGACTTTTATAATGGAAGCTGCAAAACATTGTAGAAAGAAATTAAAGAAAACTAAGTAAATGAAAAGTCATTCAATGTTCCTGGATTTATTTATTTATTGTTGTTAATCTTCACCCAATATTTTTTTTTTCCTTTTTAGAGAGCGTGGAAGGGAGGTGGAGAGACAGAGAGAGAGCAACATCGATGTGAGACAGACACATTGATAGGTTGCCTCTCATACAGGCCAGGGATTGAACCTGCCAGAGAAGTTTGGGCCCTTGACTGGAATTGAACCTGGGACCCTTTAGTCTGCAGGCCAACACTCTAACCATTGAGCAAAATATACCAAGGCATATGTTCCTGGATTTAAAAATGTAATGTTATCTACACATTCAATATAATTCATATGAAAACCCCAACTGCATTTTTTGACAGAAATTGATAAGCTGATTCTACAATTCAGGTGAAAATTCAAGGGGCCTAAAAAGCAAAAACAATAAATTTAAAAAAAGAATAAAGAGGATTTCAAAAACTTACACAAAGCTATTGTAAGTTAGACAATGTAGTACTGGCAAGAGAATAGACAAATAGATATAGATCAGTGACTAGAACTGAGAGTTCAAGAATAAATTCTGATTTTTATAGTTAATTATATTTTTAATAATCATGCCCAGATAAATTCAGTGGGAAAACAATAGACTTTTCAACAAATAGTTCTGGGACAACTGGATATCCACATTCCAAAAAAATGAATGCAAACCTCTATGTCAAATCCCATACAAAAATTAACTCAAAATGGATTAGGCGATGGGTTCTTATGACACCACAAACCAAAGTAAAAATAAACTATCTTTTATCAAAGTTATAAACTTTTGTGCTTCAAAAGATGCTGTCACCCTGGCCAATGTGGGTCAGTTGGTTGGAGCATCATCCCATGCACCTAAAAGCCACAGGTTCTATTCCTTGTCAGGATATATATCTTGGTTGTGGGTTTGATTCCTGGTCAGGGCATGGACGGAAAGCAACCAATCAATGTTTCTCTTTGTCTTTCTCCCTCTCACTTCCTCTCTTTCTAAAATAAATAAATAACAAATCCTCCAGTGAGGATAAAAAAAAAAAGATGCTAACAAAAGTGATAAAAAAAAAGCACACAATGGAAGAATATATTTGTAAATTATATATTTGATAGTGGACTACTATCTAGACTATACAGATAACCCTTGCAACTTAAAGAAAAGACAATTGAATTAGAAATAGACAATGGATTTAAATAGACATTTCTTCAGAAAAGATATAAAATGGCCCGGCCAGCATGGCTCAGTGGTTGAGCACCACCCTATGAGCTAGGAGGCCATGGTTTGATTCCCGATTAGGGCACATGCCTGGGTTGCAGGCTCCATCCCAAGTGTGGAACATACTGGAGGAAGCCAATCAATGATTCTCTTTCATCATCTATGTTTCTATCTCTCTCTCCCTCTCCTTTCCTCTCTGAAATCAACTTAAAAAATAAAAATAAATAAAGGTATAAAATGGCTATTAACTTGTGAAAAGGCACTCAACATCATTAATTGTTAGGTAAATGCAAATCAACATTACAATCAGATACCACTTTACATGCCTAAAATATCTATAATAAAAGTCACAATAAGTACTGTTGGCAAGGATGTGGAGAAATTGGAATCCTCATACATAGTTGATGGGAATGACAAACTTTGGCTTTTTCCAGTAAAACTAAAAGGAAAATTTTAAAATAAAGGCAAAAAGATAATCACTTCCAAAGCAAACAAAAAATTGTTCTTAAAAAAGTAAAAATAGAAAAACTTTTGGCAGTTTCTCCAAAAGTTAAGTGTAGCTTTATCGTTTGAACTAGAAATTCTATTCCTAGATACATGCCACAGAAACAAAAACATATACCCTATCAAAAACTGATACACAGCCCAGCTGGAGTGGCTCTGTGGTTGAAGGTAGACCTATGAATCAGGAGGTCAGGGTTCAATTCCCAGTGAGGGCAATTGCCTGGGTTTGCGGCTCAATCCCCAGTGGGGGAGGGGGGTATAAAGGAGGCAGTGGATCAATGATTCTGTCATCATTGATATTTCTATTTCTCCATCTCCCTTCCTCTCTGAAATCAATTCAAAACAAAACAAAACAAAGAAAAAAAACATCACAAATGTCCATAACAGCATTGTTTATGAGTGAAAAAGTAGAAATGATACAAATGTTTATCAATGATCAATATATAAGTAAAAATGGCATCATCCAATCATTCAAATATTATTTGGCAATAAAAATTATAGTATGTAGCGTGTTCTGATACATACTACAGCATCAGTGAACTTTGAGAAATTATCCTAAGCGAAAGAAGCCAGCCATAAAAAGCCACATAATGCATGATTCCATTTATAGTAAATTAGAGGCCCGATGCATGAAATTCATGCATCAGTAGGCTTTCCTTCCCCTGGCTGCCAGCACCGGCTCCCCAATGGCACCCAGGACCAGGGCTTCCCTCCCAGAGGGAGGCCCTGCGCACCCACCACACCCTGCTGGGCGGTGGCCTGGGCCTCCCTCTTTGGGGCGATTGTGGAACCCCCGATTGATTGCCTCACCAGCCGGTGGCCTGGGCCTCCCTCTGTGGCGTGATCATGGGGCAATGGCCGGGCCTCCGACCAAGCACATTGCACCCGCCTTGGCTGGCCTGGCACCAGTGGGTATCATAGTGTGCTCCCAGATGGTCGTCCTGATGGTCATCTGATGGTCGTTCCGCTATTCTGCCTTTTGGTTGATTTGCATGTTATGCTTTTATTATATAGGATATCCAGAGCAGGGAAATTCATAAAGACAGAAAGTGGATTAGTGATTTTCAGGGTCTGGAATGGGATGAGGGTGGGGAGGCAATGAGTTGTGACTACTAATCCTGATTAAAAGAAAAATAGTCATAAAAGAGTATAATGTGAAAGCGACCATTTAATATAGAGGTTTGGTAGGAGGAAGTGTGATTTGATGGTAGGGTCTCTCTGACCAGAAAGAAATGTCTTTAATATCCCATAATACAGCAAAAAGTCCTTCAGGTGTGTGCCCTGACCAGGAATTAAATCTGCAACCTTCTTTGGTGTGTGAGAGGACACTCCAACTAACTGATCCACCCAGTCTGGGATAACTGTACATAATTTTATAAACCCTTCTATATTGTGGTATATTTCATAATAATATTTTACAAAAAGTAATAATGACAATGAATGAAGAATAAAATGATCTAATGTATACTACATCTGAATGAATAAACATAACAATAGTGTAATATCCTTGTCGAGCATATGAGTTTCATTTCCTTTTCTAGATTAAAATCTCAAGAGTAAGGGCCATGCCACATGCTTTGTCTTTTTTGTACTCCTTTGTGGATTCTGGTTTAGTTTTGAATACATATTAAGCAGTGATACGCTGATAAATGTCTAGTAACTGGTTCTTGGTGTGGTGGACGGAAAGACTATTTGGTAACATTTGCAATTTCAGTAGTGTAGGTTCTCCTACTCTGTATGACTGAAAGTGAAATATAGAATATATTCAGTAAATATCATCTGCATATTTTAAATATAAAATTTCTTTAGAGAGAGAAAAGGAACAAGAGAAATCAATGCATGTGCAGTTAGTTCTACCTACAAAATATTTTGTCAGCAATAATAGAAGTACATTTTCTCTGCCATTCAATAGGTTAGCCATCACTATCGGTGTCCACATGATGCTACCAAGTAAAAGTCAATCCCTATTTTTTCTCTAATTTGGATATTTTCTACCAGTATGTAGCAAATCTGAAGAAGAAAATGATCTACTATATACATTGGAAAGTTTACTTGGCTATTAGTCTGCTTGGGCATCATCTAATACTGCTTGCCATAATAAAATACTACAGTTTAGGTGGCTTAAACAACAGAAATCTATCTTCTAACAGATAAATTGGAGGCTGGAAGTTTAACATAAAGGTATGGGCAGATTTGGTTCCCAGTAAGAACTCTCTGTCTGTCTTACAGACATTTCTTAAAGGTTCTCAAGATGGCCTTTAATTCTGTGTGCATTGAAAGAAAAGACCTCGTGTTACCTTATAGAAACTTTATTTCTTTAATATGACCTTTTCTCCTTCCTTTCCTTTTGATTCAATATGTTCTTATCCAGACCCTGATTCACCTGCTTTCTTCTCCCTTTAGGTCCACTCTTTCAGTCATTAGCCCTCAGGATAACGAGTTTCTGATCAGCATCAAATAATCTTAGGAACAAAGCCTTGGGTCTGATGACCAGAGACAGACTTCCAGTCAAACTAGGGGTATCCTCTGTGCTCAGCTGTGTTTCAGCCACAGGCTCAGAAAAGCAGCAAAATCAGACTAAAGGACTGATCAACTACCCACTAGCCTGGAACCATCTAATTAATAGAGACCAGGACCGTGATCATCACCCTAACTCTCTTAGTTACCATGATTAATGATTCCTCTCCTATCTAACCCAGCTCCTGGAAGCCATCAGGGAGCCAGTTCCAAGCACGAGCTCACCTGTCTCTGGGCATGAACCACTTCCTGAAATAAAACCTTACTTTCTTTGCTGCAAGGTCCTGTTCGTGTCTTACTGAGTTTTGATGCACACAGGCAAATGGACCCCTTTAATCTGGTAACACTTAACACATATTAAAACAGCCATGATAAAGTGCTTTAATGAGAAATTATAAACATGCTTGAAAAAATGAAAAATTTGCCTCAGTAAAAAAATCTTCCCATATAATAAAAGGCTAATATGCAAATCAACCGAACGGCAGAACAGCGGAACGACCATCCAAACGACCTTCTGGACAACCTTCCGGATGAAGAGGGGACTGTGAGGGCCGAGGCAGCAGGGCTGTGAAGGCCTACTCTTGCACGAATTTTGTGCATATAAACGTATCGTTTTTGTGAATAATCACTCTGCTTTAATTATGGTCAATTTGTAACAATGAAAATACATCCTGCATATCAGATATTTACATTACGATTCATAACAGTAGCAAAATTACAGTTATGAAGTGCAACGAAAATAGTTTCATGGTTAGGGGTCACCACAACATGAGGAACTGTATTAAAGGGTCACGGCATTAGGGAGGTTGAGAACCACTGGACTAGAGCCTCACACTTATGACCTCATTTAACCTCAATTATCACCCTAAAAATCATATCTCCAGATTGAAATTTAGGTTTCAAAATATTACTTTTGTGAGGCATAATTCATTCCATAACACTTGCATAGTAAATTTCTCATAGATTTCTTCTCTTAAGGCTATTTATGATAATATGTGTTGCTATACAAAGTTGGTGAGGCCTAAGTAATTGAAGCAGAATTAGGCAATATATACAAAGCATTTTTTTCTTCAGGGCAAAATTTTTATTTTTTTTAAGTAGTCTAAAATGTCATAGGGATATTTTTATAGAAATATTTTTAAATTTTTCTCTTGAAATTTCAAAGTTTTAATTTAGAAAAAAATAACATTTCCTTAGGTATTTGGAAAATTGCAAAGTTTTTCCTCAGGTGATATTAAGTCTAAAATCCAAAAGGCAAGAGGATAAACTTCAAATAATTTTTTCACTAAAAGCCTCACAAAATAAATTATTTTCAAATTATTAATGAATAAATTAAATTATTAACTTGAAAGTAAAAATCTCTTCAAAAGTGTTAAAGGGATGTTATTGGTAATAAAATTATGGTCTAAATAAAAATATATGGGACATATAATCACTTTTTTTAAACACAATGTAAGTCCAAATATATTAATCTATTAAATAAGAACATGGAGACATTGCAGCCCAATGTTCTGTGGGAATGCAGTGGTTATACAAATTACCTTATTTTCTTTGTAGTCCAAGATAATGGCATAAAAAAAAAACAAATAAAAAGATAATGGCTTACTAAATGTTTTTGAAAATGATATTTTGGATAAGTTATCCAAATCTCCATATTTTAAAGGAAAAAAAATAAAAACAAACAAAAAACCCTTAAACAGAGTATTTCATCTCAAGTTAAAGTTAAAAACTAAAAAAGAGTCAGTTTTAATATGATTTCAGCATCTAATTGACATATTACTACTCCTTAAAAGCAAAAAGGCAATCCCATTTTCCTAGATGAGAGAAATACTGTTAAATCAGATTAGCTACCTTTCAGGAAACAGAAACCACAGAGAGTAAATGAAAACACAGACTATTATTTATCACAATTTGGAAAGTGGCTGAAATAATTTGGTTGGTCTCATATGGACATGAGGTGCCATACTCTTCATCAACCTACTCAATCTTCAGTTTTTCATCTAAACTGTTAGGTGTTATGGAGAAAACCCAATCCCAGTCAGGTACAGACCAGCACAAGAAAGCCGAAAGAGGGCTTTTATCAGTTTAAAAAAATAAATTTATTTATTCATGTAAGAAAAGAAAAGCCAATTTGGGGCCCAAGTTATCTACACTGGGTTATCCAAATAACATGATAGCCAAATTTTCATTTCACATAGTATAATATGGATAAAGTTAATATACAGGATATCACAGCTTACAGTAAAAAGGGGAGATTGACAGTCATCTAATTTGCAGTGTAGCTATTTTATTTGCACAAAGAAAAACAAACAAAAGTACATAAAATGTCTTTTGTTTACCTAAAGTACCTCAGTTGCTATAGTTATTCAGATCTACAACATTCAAAGTAAAGGTTAATCCTTGAATGTGAAATTTTATGTAAAGAATAATGTTGGTGCCCCAGATCCTCCCTTTTAAGCCAGTGCCCCCATTCCTTGGCAGTTGTCTTGACCAAGAATGGCTCCCAACTGCTGCCTGCTCCAGAGAACTGCCCTCCTCCCAGCTGGAAAGATTTTCCCTGGAGGCTCTGCCTCTGTCCCCTTCCCCAACCAAGCTGGCAATGGCTGCCTTCTAGGAAGGAACGAAATGGGTTTTCTTATTTCAAAGTAGACTAATTCTGGTGCAATTTGTGCTCCAGAATTTTCATCTGGGATCAGACTGCAGCAGGATCTTTATCTGAAACAGAAATTTGGGTTAGCTGTTCTACTGTACTCTTCCCTATTTCCCTCATACCCCTTTGTCTGAGGGCCTTCCTCCACGTATTCACTTGGAGGTGATCTCCCATTCTGGATCTGTTTTTAGGAAACTTGACCTGAATAGGTGGTGCTAGAAGGTGTTCTAGGAAGACAACTATGATAGATTATCCAGGTTGGTAAAGAGAGCTCTGTTGCTTTTTATTTATTTATTTATTTAGTTTTAGAAAGAATTCTTTTATGTGTAGAAAAAATATTCTTACATTCTTTTTTTTTTCCTCTTTAAATGTGTTGTTGTTGTTGTTTTAGGGTTTTTTGTTTATTTTTTGTTTTTCCATCACCATTTAACTCTGTTGCTTTTGGTAAGTAGGCATTGGTAGCCTATGACACGTTGTAGCAGTGATGTTGCTAAAATATTCATCTGTGATAAACTGTGATGAGGTACAGGTGGAAGAAAAAGCACTAGTTGGTGCAATATCTGGGGCATTTGAGCGGTTTGGGGGAAATAACCATAAAGATTGTGTCATGGAGTGGCTGTCGCTGAGCACCACCGATGCTTTTCAAAGAAAAACAAATGTGGTTCTGATTTGTTAATCGAGTATAAAACAATGTGGACAGAAAAGGGGTTCTATGGAAAGAAATCTCCCAGGGTGATCTGATCATAAATCCCTAGCTGGGAAGGTCATGCCCAGACCTGTAATGTTTTAGTAAAATATTTATCTTTGCCTTAAGCCCTGCCCGTTGTTTCTTGTGCATCTAGATGAACATACCTTTAAATTAACAGAAGTAATACCCAGGAAGGGGCTACTAACCCTCAAGAAAGCACATGATCTTGTTGACATCCTGTAATCCGATCCCAGCCTTGCTTTCCCTCAGCTCCATGTAATTTTCCTTAAATTCCCTCATTAATGTAAAAATGCATAAAAGAAGCTGCAAAGCTCTTATTATCTGGAGTGTATGAGGTCTTGCTCCTCATCATAGATTGTCAGTTCGGCCTAAATAAACTCTTATAAAAATTCTCTACAGGTTTGGAGATTCCATACATCAATAGCAACATGTGTGAGTTAGAGGTTTTTCTTGGTAGCACTTTTAAAAACTCTTATCTTTTACCTCTGAAGGCAGACACAGCTAAATTTCAGGTACAGAAACTTAAGAGAATGCAGAATTTGCACCTTGAACAAATCTCCAATGCAAAATCAGGACACTGATAGGACAAGCAATGGGACCCTGAGTCTTGGAATGGGGATATAAAAGTCGTATCCTTATAACCGAACCCAGGTTTGGCTGCCTGCTGCAGGGAAAGCCAAATTTGTAAGACAGATGCTGGTGAAAAAGGAAAGAGGCGTATTCAAATGCGGGCATCTTGAGAAGATGCATAACTTTTTCCAGTTCTCAAAAACCCACCTTAGCAACATCAATGCATATAAGGCTTGTATAAGGGTGAAGATGGAAAGCAGAACAAAGAAATCAGACAGAGGAATGTGAAACACCAATTCTCCCGAGAAGTGGGAGCACAGGAAAGGGAGGGGGCTGAGAGAGTGTGAATCTGCCTATCCTCAAGCGTCCTCCCCTCATTTTGGCACTCTCTCTCTTCAAACAGGTATTTTTAGATTTAATGCAAACACCTGTGGGTCCTCACCATGCCAAGCATCCTTTTCTCCCCCAAAACAGACTTCTCTAAGCTATTAAAAAAAAAGGCTAGATGAGAAATAAAAACACAGGTCTTTATTTACACACTCTAAGAAAACAGAAGGTTGGCTGCAGCCTTGAGAAAAGGCAGAAAACACAGCCTTTATTGCTTAATTGAAATGTTAAGCCAAAGTGATACCCCTAGGCCGTGGTCAGCAAACTGCAGCTCCTGAGCCACATGAGGCTCTTTGGCCCCTTGAGTGTGGCTCTTCCTAAGCCTTAGGAGTATCCTAATTAAGTTAATAACAATATACCTACCTATAAAGTTTAAGTTTAAAAAATGTGGCTCTCAAAAGAAATTTCAATCGTTGCACTGTTGATATTTGGCTCTGTTGACTAATGAGTTTGCCGACCACTGCTAGGGCATTTAATGTGAGATGATATGTTGGCTTAATTACAGCAAAGGACATTCGGGTTGAAATGGCATGCAGGGGCCTGACCTACTGTGGTCTATGGAGAAGACTTAGAACATTGTGTGTTAGAGGCAAAGTAAATGGACAGCCAAGGAATATATTGCTTCATATATGTAATCAAAGAGATCAAAGAATAGAGCACCAGAAAGCTGAAGTAAGCTACAGTGGAAAGTTACAATACATTACTCAGATTCTAGCTTGAAGATAGTTTTCAGACCTAGAACCCATGGACTAGAGCAGTGGTTCTCAACCTTGGCTGCACAAGATGGCCACGTGCACAGTAGAGGTGGGGCCCAGCGGCCGCTCTGTGCTGTGTGGCCTGGGGGTCCTGCAGCTCCATGTGGCATGGAGAAGGTCAGTCCTGGCGTCTCTGC
Source organism: Myotis davidii (assembly GCF_000327345.1). NCBI lineage: Eukaryota > Metazoa > Chordata > Mammalia > Chiroptera > Vespertilionidae > Myotis > Myotis davidii. The sequence continues at coordinate 3,339,646 of NW_006294243.1, read as the reverse complement.
CACCTCACACGGAGAAGGCAGGTCCCAGCGGAGGAGGCAGGTCACAGCAAGGGAGGGCAGTTGTGGGATACCAGGCCGGTAGGGGAGGGCAGTTGGGAGCAATCAGGCTGGCAGGGGAGGGTAATTGGCAGCAATTGGGCCATCAGGCGAGGGTAGTTGGGTGTGATCAGGCTGGCAAGGGACAATTAGGCATCAATCAGGCTGTCAGGGGAGAGGTTAGGGGCAATCAGGCAGGCAGGCAGGCAAGTGGTTAGGAGCCACCAGTCCCAGATTGTGAGAGGGATGTCTGGCAGCCGGTTTAGGGATGGGGCCTAAACCGGCAGTCTGACATTCCCCAAGGAGTTCCAGATTGGAAAGGGTACAGGCCAGGATGAGGGACATCCCCATGCACAAATGTCATGCATTGGGCCTCTAGTATATATATAATTAAAGAAAACAAAAAGATTACCTGACAGAAGAGGAAAACAAAATCCATGTTTAGTTCAGGGTTGTGTCTTTGTAGGTGACACAGATGAAAATGGACTTTCTGACTGGCTTACAGTAACACTTAGCAATAGCTCCAAAAGATATTGGTGAGAGGCCATTCTTCCCAATGATCATTGCCTGACAGAACCTCAGGTCGTCCTCTTTGTATTGAGAGAGAAGTAGCCCATGATATGAAAATAGATCTCACATTCCTGGATGGCTATGTGCTTTTCTTCTCCATACCTCAGCTATCACTGACTGACACGGAGTACAAAAGACAGACCTCTTTGTCTCAAAATGTGACTAAATCTTTAACAGAATTTGTGTTTCAGACTTTCCTATGTGATCACCCTGAAGTTAGTTTTTAAAATCACACTGTTTACTTTCTCCATGTCCTGTCTTGCTTCCCACATTCTCCTTGTAAAACCACACAACAAAAAGTCCCTTCTCAGGCCCTATTTCCAGGGAACAGCATGTAAAACATTATGATTCTAAAGCACACTGTGGAAAGCATCTGTTAAGTGATTATAAACCTCTTTCCTTACCTACTTTAAGGTGTGTACTATCAATAGCCTCGGTAATAGCACAATAACAGCATTGAGTAAGATTTAAAAATCAACATTATAACTAGGTTTAGCTATTTAAATAACCTAATAATATAAATAATCTAAAATAAAAAGGTGTCTGTTCCATCTTCTGAAGTTTAAAGAAAATGCTTCAAAATACCATATTTATATTATTTCTAGAGTGATCTTTAAATGGTGCAATCAGGGAACTGATTGATCAATAAGAACCCAAAATATTTTTATAAATGTGAAATTCATCTATATCATAAAAGTCAAATCAGATTGGCCAGTACCTCTTTGTGTTTCAGACTTTCCAAAACCTCCTTGACCAGGTTTTCTGTGTGAAGGGCCTAGATGGCAAATCAACACAAGTTAGGATAATTTCAAAAGAAAATTAAGTGGAAAGTTTTTTGTAAGGAAATTGTTGACTATTCAAAAATAAAGTCTAATTTACTAAAATAACTTTAACCAAGCTACCTATCTTTTTTAACTTCACAATTTACAAAACTGTATCAGAGATGGGCTATCAAATGAATACACTGTCTACTAAGCATTTTAATTATTCAAGGAGGTACATGTAAATCAGATCATATAAATGCACCTTTGAATCAGTGTTTTATAAAACTTCTCAGCCTGAGAAGAAGAAAGTAAAAAAGTCCACTTTAAAAATATATATTTTCAGTGAAAGCAAGTGTGCTTCACTGCCTGATTTTGAGTTGGATAAATGAGCAATTCCACTAGAATGTCAAAGGCCTTCAAATAAATGGATTACAGCAACTAACCCTATATTTATTTATGACTTTTGACACATAATAAAGACCTTATCTTTTCCTATTCCAATAAATATGGATGTTCAAAAACACCAGAGACTAACCAGTTGCTGTCTCAAAGATCACTCTAGAAATGTCTACCCATAACCTTTTGCTCTCTGGCTTCTGCCATGAGTATATTACTCAAACTCCACTCTCACAATCACTGACAACTTTCTAATCACAAATCCCATAACTCTTAAGTGTCCAGAGAACCGATATTTTAGAGTAAAATTAAATTAAAATCTTTCTCTGTGTTTACAGTACCAATAGCATATAATAAATACTAAAACTCCCTGGACAAATAAAATTCTCCAAGTGCTAATGACCTCTCTCCGTGTAGGAATGAATGATACAGCCAAAAGGTAGCTATAAAAAAGTCCATCATCTTGAAGAGCTGGATATGAAAGTATATTGTAAGAGAATATATGCAATTTATCTTAAGGTACAGGAGAATTTATTTCTTCTTTTATTTGAAGGTAAGATAATTTAAATCATATGACATACCTGACACTCAAAACAAAGACAAAAATTGAAAAGTGACTCAATAGATTATGTTGAGATGAAGACTGGGGTTCAGAAAATACTAAAAGTAAAGGTTAATTATTTCAGGAAGAGTAATAAATTCAGGGTGGGAGGAAAGTAGGTTTACAGTTGTGAGTACAAGAATCACATAGTTTATTCTTATATTATTATTTAATCATTATTGTATTATTTCTCATACAAACAACTGAAAACTTACTTTTGCCCCACCCTGAATAGTGTTTTGAATCTAAAGGTAAATTTGAAACAGGATGATTAATCTTTTTTGTAAGTGAGGTGGAAACAAAAGAAATGAATAATTCTATTAGTAGAAGTTATAGTCCATGATCTTAAGAGTTCAACTTAAGTCAGTGTAAATAAAGGCAGATAGCAATGTGTCTGGAAGAGATGTGGAATATAGCCTTGCCAGCATGGCTCAGTGGTTGAACATCTACTGATGATTCATAAGGGCATGGTTCCATTCCTTATCAGGGCACATGACCAGGTTGCAGGCTCAGTCCCCAGTAGGGGGATGCAAGAGGCAGCCGGTCAATGACTCTCTCATCATTGATGTTTCTATCTCTCCCTCTCCCTTCCTCTCTAAAATCAATAAAAAGTAAAATATGATAAAAAATAAATAAAAAGAGATGGGGAATACAGTGTTCACTGGGATGTTGACATAAAGTGATTCCCCTCAAGAACTTGTCTGCTCTCACCCAATATAGAATATTAAATTTGTTAAATGTCAAGGCATTTACTAGTTTTCTCACATAATTGGTTTAATAATGATAGTGTGCAAGTTAGCGAGGCCTCCAAAGTAAATGCAGACAGCTAATTATCTCTTGTTCCTATTTTTTCCTTTCTTTTCTTTTCTTTCTTTTTAATTAGCACACAGGTATTTAAAGGCCTTGAAAATATCTCAAGAATTAAAGTTCAAAATAAACCTACAATTTTGCTCATAACTTCCATTTTTTCATATTTTTGCCCAGTTTCATATTTGGAAACAATAGTAAAGCAGCCACATACTGCAGAAACCAGGAACTCATTATACTTTCTATTATTCCTTATTTCACTTTTCAGCCATGTACATCCACAAAATCACAAAGTATTGCCACATCAGTTTTCTAGCAGATAATTGCAATAAGCAGGGTTCTAAAATGCCCCCTCCAAATTCCCACTCAGAGATGTACATATCTTATATAATTTCTGTCACTTGAGCTTAAGCAGGACTTATGAATATCATGGAAAAAAATTCTACTTATTATGTCATACTAGAGGCCAGATGCATGAAATTTGTGCATAGGTAGGGTACCTAGGCCTGGCTGGCGAACAGGGCCAATCTGTGGATCAACTGGCAGGGCGATTGGGGGCCCCCCACTGGCCCCTGCCTTGGCTGGCCTGGGCCTACACGCTGGGGGCAGCCCCTGCATTGAGCGTCTGCCCCCTGGTGGTCAGTGAGCATCATAGAGGCTGGTCGTTCGACTAGTCATTCTGCCATTCAGTCGATTTGCATATTAGGCTTTTATTACATAGGATTGTATAATTGACCTTAAGAAAGGGAAATTATATTTGATGGGCCTCTCCTCATCAGGTGAGCCCCAGAAGAAAGAGATTGAAACCTGAGAAAAATCCAGTGTGAGGGAGATTCTCCATCATAGTCTCTGCAATTGGAGAAGGCCACATGGCAAGGAATGTGGGTAGCCTACAGGAAGTGACGGAAACCCTAGCTGATAGATGGAAAATAAGAACTTCAGTTCCATAACTACAAGGAAGTGAATTCTGCCAACAACCTCTCTGAGCTTGCAAGAGGATTGTGTGCTCCAGATGGGAACACAGCTTGCCAACACCTTAATACCAGCTCTTCGGGAACTGAACAAAGAAGCCCAGCTTTCTGACCTTCAGAAATTATGATATATTAAGTAGGTATTGTTTTAAGCTATTAAATTTGTGGTAATTTGTTATATAGCAATATAAAAGAAATATAATATTTCTCCAAATTATTTCATCTATATTATTGATCTTCTCCCTTTCTTTTCTCCCAATTGCTCAGTCTACCTCTAGTTGCAGATATGGTGGTCTTGGTGTTCTAAACCAATTAGGGTAAGATTTATTTGAACATAAAATAGTTCTATATACAACTAGGGGCCAATAATGCCTCTGGCAATTGTTTTTGGTCAAAGTGGGCATATAATCTGAGTTGATCTAATAAGACTGGAGCAAATAGCTTTTATGCTGTATTTGAAGAAGAAACACACACACCCAACATATGAATGAGGAATACCTGATGACCTAAGTATTGCTATTTTAAAATCATGGAAGAAAGCACCCTGAAGAGAAAGCTGACAAGAAAAGATAGACAGTGGTAGCCTAGAGAATGGCAGGAAAGTGGCTCTAGGTTCCTGATCCTACTATGTATAACTCAATCATCTCTCTTCACTTCCTGCTTACATGAAATAGTACATTGGTTTCACAGATGAAGGCAAGTTTGGCCAGACTTTTTATTAGATAGAAATAAAAATATCCAAATAGGAGGTGATCCAGTCAGAAAAAGTTACAGAGAAAAACTATGTAATTTGAATTCTAAAAATGTTTGCATAGGAAAGACATAGTTGTAATGAGGATTAAAATTATCCAGTTATGGAACTGAAGTTCTTATTTTCTATCTGTCAGCTAGGGTTTCCCTCACTTCCTATAGGCTACCCAAATCATACAACTTTATACAAAAATAATAGTAACTAATAAATGCTTGTTTTGCTGACAACTCAAGAAAATGATAAAATGAAATTTTTATCCTTCATTGAACATTCAGCAACAAAGAAATGCTTTGCTATAATGTGGATATTAGAGGAACCTTGAAAAAAAGTGTGCATATTATCCAAGAATATATAATATTTGACTAATGGAGTGCTTTTAAATTTCATTGATTTGAGATTCTTTCCTCTTGGTTCTATCCTGCATGTAGCCTTTTCCTTAATCTGGCTTCTCTCATTATACAGAGCAATTCTAAATTTCATATAAGTGTGTCACTTTAACATTATTCCAAAGTTACTCTTTATATTCAGTCTAAATAAACAAGCTAGGTTACAAACCCATGATTTGACTGATTGCCTAAGGAAAATCACAAATGTCTTATTAGCTAATATGTTCTCCCATATCATGGGTTTGTTGTGCCCAGATCTGAAAGTTCCCAAGACCCCCAGGGAGCCAGTCAGTCCGATTCAAAAGCAAAGAGCCCTTTTAATGCAAGCTGGCTTGCGCTCCCAGTTCACCAGACCCACCGACACAGCTGAAAGTCCAGTGGCCGAGAGACCGAGGCCTGATGGAACAAGGGGTTTTATAGGGGGGTGGAGTGAGGGCAGGAGAGGGGACTGTGGGTCCCGCTGATTGGCCAGGCGCGAGTCGGTACAGGATGTGGTCATAGTGATGGCGTGCACTTCCCTTGATTATTATTGGTTAGTCCAGAGAAATCCTGGGTGTGTCTAGCAGCGGCTTTTTCCGGTGAAGAAGCACATGGCACTGTCCCAAAATGGAGGACCCAAGGCAAGATGGAGGGCGCACACGGCTCTGTCCCAAAATGGAGGACCCAAGGCAAGATGGAGGGCGCACACGGCTCTGTCCCAAAATGGAGGACCCAAGGCAAGATGGAGGGCGCACACGGCTCTGTCCCAAAATGGAGGACCCAAGGCAAGATGGAGGGCGCACACGGCTCTGTCCCAAAATGGAGGACCCAAGGCAAGATGGAGGGCGCACACGGCTCTGTCCCAAAATGGAGGACCCAAGGCAAGATGGAGGGCGCACACGGCTCTGTCCCAAAATGGAGGACCCAAGGCAAGATGGAGGGCGCAGTCCTCGTCTGGCTCCCACTGCCACCGTGCAGGTTCCCACATTCGGAGCCGCTCCGGGGAGGCCAGACCCCATGGCGGGCGTGGAGGGATCCCAGAGCCCAGCGGCCAGACTCCTCCTCCCGCACGCCTTTCAGGTTGTCTTCTCAATTTGTTGATAGTTTCTTCTACTGTGAAAAAAACAAACAAACAATAAAAACAAAAACAAAAAACTTGATGTAGTCCCATTTATTTTTCTCTTTCATTTTCCTAACCTGAAAAGACTTATCAGAAAAAAATATATATATTGTTACAAGATATGTCCAAAATTTTACTGACTGTTTTCTTCTGTAGCTGGACATTTTTATAGTATTTGATAAATAAGACTAAATAAAAGACAAATCAAATTTCTAAATTCTCTCCTAAGGAGTGAGCTAAACATTCAGGATTTTTCTGGTAACCTATCGAAAGACTAGTACAATGCTGACAACAGAAATCACTGAAGACCAAACAGAATTGACTGCAGCTTGCAGAATTACAATGCCTGCTTATTTACAGTTTGAACATACCTTTTATGTGAAAGTCACACATTGATCAAAAAGGGCTGGACTCTTACTAATTGCTATGAGGACATTGCAAAGTAACCGAAATTTCAAAAATTCCAAGGGAGCACACCTGACTGTGCATCTCTCTTAAAAATGCAGTGTCATCTTTGACTGAACAAGTTCCTAGGTAAAGAAGTAAACCAAAGCTTTCTTCTTAATGTTTGAATATTGAATAGAAAAAATAAATAAATAAACAAACAGTTAACAGAGCCTTAAATGGAGTGGAAAATTATGGTAAAATTTATATGAGAGCAAGAAATAAAAATGTTACACATGTAAAGAATGAAAGAATTTTGCCAATTTTCATCTTCAAAACATGTGGCAAATTGTTGAAATGGGATTTGGAAGATGCTTAACAAAGATGAATGAGACATAATTTTACAGCATCTGGAATTCATTGGTATATAGAGTCAATGTGCTAATTTTGTATAAGGATCCAAATAGTTTGATGACCCATACTAAATGTAATTGAGAAATAAAAACTCTTAAAATATAGCCCATCAACTATAGTAGTTTATGTATTTGCTAGTTATCTGGCCAGATGGTGCAGAGCCTGAAAGGAAGCAGCAAGTGTGGCAAAGAGTTAATAAGTAGTAAGAGTTTAGAATAGAGTATGTTGAGGTCAGATATTTCAGAATGGGTAAAAAATCCTGAGAAAATTCTATTCTATATAAATGGTCATCTAAAGGAGCCCACAGTAGAGCTTAAGTGAATTGTGCCTGGAGTATCAGTCTTTTATTTCTGGTACCCTAAATTCCCCCCATGGCTTTATAGACATACTAGTGGCCCAGTACACAAAATTTGTGCATTGGGGTGGGGGGTTCCTCAACCCAGCCTGCACCCTCTCCAATCTGGGACCCCTCAAAGGATGTCCTACTGCCAGTTTATAGGGATCGGGCCTAGACCGGCAGTCAGACATCCCTCTCGCAATCTGGGACTGCTGGCTCCTAACCACTCACCTGCCTGCCTGCCTGATTGCCACAAACTGCCCTCCCCTGCCGACCTGATCTTGCCCTCAGCTGCCCTCCCCTGTTGGCCTGATCACCCCCAACTGCCTCTGCCTGCCTGATTACGACTAACTGCCCTCCCCTGCTGTCCTGATCTTGCACC
>NW_006294243.1:3328394-3330850 GCF_000327345.1 Myotis davidii | reverse complement strand
TAGAATTCATATTTGGACAGCTTGACACAAAAGGCCACCAATGTTATGTTATACCAATGTTGATCAAGTAAGCTTCCCCCCCAATTTCTTTCTCTCCCCTTATAATATAGAAAGCATTCTGCTGCTGCTGCCACCCCACATTGTCATCTCTGAGTGTGGAGAACCTGACCGAAGGAGCTGACACCATGATCTGACACCCAGTGGTCTCACTTTAAGTGACCTAAGCTGAATCTGAGCTGTTCTGCAGGAGGAGAGCAGCTTAGATAAGAAATTGCTTTGAATTTGACAACAGTTTTTAAAACCCAGGAAAACAGTGAGATCTGCACAGGGTTGTGTACAGCTGAAGAAAATAATTAACTAAAATACTATTTAACACTTTCTTCCTCAAAGCATGGTCCACAGCAGCAGCAGCACCCAGAAATTTGATTAGGACTATTGAATCTTAGGGTCTTCTCAGGACTTCCTGAATTCAAATGCTAATTTAATAGGTGGTACACATTCAAGTGCACTGTTTTATGGGACAATGGTGAGAAAGAATGGGTTGCTTTTTTCCCATGAATTTTTTTTTAAATTCTAGATTATTTAATAATCTAATAACATGTGTAAACTATTTAGAACTATTTACTTGACTGTTATAACACTGAAAAATAAAAGTCTTAAGCTATCACAAAGGAGTTTTTTTGTTTGTTTGTTTTTTCTTACTAAGTCAAACTTCCTGCAATAAGCAAAATTTTTAAAAGTATAAGATTTTCCCTAGCTGGTCTAGCTCAATGTATAGAGCATCAGCCTGTGGACCAAGGGGTTCCGGATTCAGTTTCCATCAAGGGCACATACCTTGGTTGCATGCTTCTCCCTAGTCTGGGCCATGTTCGGGGCATGTGCAGGAGGCAACCAATCAACGTGTTTTTCTCACATCTATGTTTCTCTGTCTTTCCCTCTCCCACTCTCCCTAAAAAATGTCCTCCAATGAGAATTAACAACAAAAATAATAAAAGTATAAGACTTACATGCCTACTGAAGAATCAACTCAATAAGAATGATAGCCTATGTATATAGCTTTCAAGACCTCCCTGGGGATGCTATGAATGCTCTCTCTCTCTCTCCCTCTCTCTCTTTCTCTCTCTCACTTATATTTATGTATAAAATTATTATATCTTATAATATCATCATATATGCTATTATTATTTATTAATATTAAATTATTATGCATTTAAATATGTCTCCTCTGACAAATATAAGCACTTTAAGACAAATCTTACCCTTGTTTGAATAATTAATTCAGTGGTCATATCCCCCCCCCCTCCATTTTCCATGTAGTTAACACTTAAGAGTTTTATAAGTAATTGTCTTAAGAAGTAAAATAGTTTTGTGAAGAGGTATAGTTGAGACTGTCTTTGGAAAAAAAATAATATACAATTGAAGGGACAAGGGTAGCTGTCTTCTCAGCCAAAAGGATGAAAGAAACAGACAGCTCTTGGCTGATCCATAACAATGGGGGTAGACAAGTCTTGTCTGACTGAGGCAGGCAATTCAGTGTATTGGGATTTGAGCTTTGACATTTTAGTGCCAATCATAACTAGGGTGTATGTATCCCAACAGCTGGGATCCTTATAATACCTTAAGTGAACAAACTAAATTTTTTTTTTCTTGCAAGAACTTAATCCCCACTCAACTACTTTCTGGGTCAAAGGTTTCTCCACGGCTTTACAGAAAAACTCATACCTAAAAAAAAAGCCTTTAACCTGTCTTACCCATCCATCCTTTTTCAATCCTCTCTGACCTTTAAAAAGTTGGTAGCACATTCAGTTATTTTATAAGTCACAGTGGGTTCAAATTAATCTTAGTAGTCTATTTTATAACTAGTTAAAGGAATAGCAAAGAACTTAAAAATCCTTGTCATTCTATCACAGCAAAATGTTATTTTTTAGAGCTTACTATATATTTCTAAATTTACTTCATAATTTTTAGAAATATAGTAAATAAACAAATCAAAGAAAACTACTTGTTAAATGAAGAAGTATAAGAGAAGTAAAAATTGATAAATATTAACATACAAAGTAGATTTTACTAGCTATCATTTTACTTAAAATATAACCAAGTGCATTTTATATACCAAAATTGTAATTATTATGAACTTTTTGCATCACAGGTAATGCACACTTCCTTATCAAATGATATGCTATATCCCCATTTCAAGTTTCCTGTCAATGCTGACTTAATCATTTGGCTTAGAATGTCTTGATATTCATAAGTGTACCTACCTGCACAGCTACATTGCAAGGATTTATGGATTGAATTTTGCTTTGTTTTCTTTTGTTTCTTTAAAGTATACCAAACATCAAGGTAGTGAAAAAGAAATCATTCCCTGCCAAATATTTTTATCCTATTTATTGTTTGTGTCTGTAACAGAATCCGGATTAATATAAAGTATTGACATAGCCCAAGTCTACTAGACC
>NW_006294243.1:3317233-3327907 GCF_000327345.1 Myotis davidii | reverse complement strand
TATCCCAATGACTAAGTAATTAACCCATTCAAAATTGTATTTAATCTGTTTTTAGAACCATTTTGTTTTGTCAGTTTAAAGAAATAAGTTTAACTAAAATAATTTATGATACTCTCCAAACAGTTGACTGCTTGACCCACACTGATGAAACAGATTTTAAATATCTACTCTAGCCTTTGATATACTCTTCAATATACTCTCCTATTATTTTGACAACATATGGCTTCCTTATTCACATTTTGAATCCCTGGTAAGTGCCAGAAAAGCGGAGGAGAGGACTCCTACTTCATAGAGCCAGAGTGCATTACGAAATAACGGAGCAGAGTGCATTATGTGATAAATGTTAGCTCCCAATCTTTATGCAGTAGATAAACATCACTAGAATATCCTTGACAAATATAAATGGAGTCCTCTATCAACAAAATAGGCTGTAACAACTGATTTTTCTTAATACCCTGCAAGCACATTTTAATTTATTTTGATAATTTTTAGTAACTACTCAAATAGCCACAGGAAACTATAAGTGGCCAGTCCTATATAGAAGAAATTTTCAAATCATATAACACATAATATAATGCAATTTATTAAGTGTAAGTATTTTATTACATATATTTAAAATAATTTTGATATACCCTCAAGAAGTTATATAAAGATAATAACTATGAAAAAAATAAACAAAATTCCAAAGAAATCGTAGTTTCCAAATTTTAAAAAATATATACAAATTTTATATTGGTCAATTGATAAGTAAATTAATTTCTGACTATAATAATAAACTGAGTATATTTCAACTATAAGACACCTCCAATTAGCTTATATAATGGGAATATAAAGGCCTTGAAAAAATGACCAAATGTAGACTTTGAGGGAATCTTGATTCCATGTCTATCCCTTAAGAAAATACAGGGGTTTTTAGATTGGTTTTCCACAAAGGGATGACAGTCTTGTTTAGAAAGAAAAATTACTAATCTTGCACTAAACAGAGCAGAACCTTGTCCTATCTAATAATAGACAAATATGGTAATTGACCATATCTTTACTACACCTCCCATTGGCTAATCAGCATGATATGCAAATTAACCCAACCAAGATGGCGGCTGGCAGCCACACAGCCTAAGCGAGCAGGAGGCTTGCTTGCGCCAGTGATGAAGGAAGCCAAGGTTCCCTGCCTGCCGCGGCCCGACTCTGAGCTCCTAAAGTAACAAAACTTCAATTATAGAAGTTAAATAAACCCCAGAAACCTGCTTTTAGCAGGCTGTGGCCACAGAGCTGGAGCTAGCAGGAGCCCGGCTCTCAGCTCCGGTGATGGCAACAAAGTTTCAATTATAGAAGGTAAATAAATCCCAGAATAAAAATAAAAAGAAAAAAACGAGAGGCTGGGAGCTTCAGTCACCCGCCAGCCTGAAAATGGCCCTCAGCCACTCACCCAGACTGGCCACGACCCCCGCCCTAAAGGGGGTGTGGCCAGCCTGAAAACCGCCCTCAGCCCCTCACCCAGGCTGGCCAGGCACCCCACCGGGACCCCCACTCTGATCCAGGACACCCTTCAGGGCAAACCAGCCGGCCCCCACCTGTGTACCAGGCCTCTATCCTACATAGTAAAAGGGTAATATGCCTCCCAGCACCAGGATCAGTGGAGCCGCGAGGCCTCCCGGCACCGGGATCAGCGTGACGGGGGGCGGGGGGTGGCATCACAACCGCCCGATCTGCCCTGCTCTGTTCATGAGAGGGGTCAGCAACCTAACTCCCCAATCAGCCCTGCTCTGAGCCCAACCAGGGGCTGTACTTAGGGATTAGGCCTGCCCTCTGCCACCCGGTCATTATCTCCCGAGGGGTCCCAGACTGCGAGAGGGCACAGGCTGGGCTGAGGGACGCCCCCTCCCTCCCAAGTGCACATATTTTTGTGCACCGGGCCTCTAGTGTGTCTAAATAAATGGAAAATATCATTCTATGTTGTCTTTTATCAAACTAAATTTATGTACATGCTCATGTTTTTGGTGTCATGTATAAGAATCTTTTGTCAAATCTAAAGACATTTTTCTTTTTTCTTCTAAGAGTTTTATAATTTAATTTCTTAAGTTTGATGCATTTTTACTTAATTATTGTATGCAATATGAGGTAAAAATTCAATTTCATTCTTTTGCATATGCTTATCAAGTTGTCCAGCACCATTTGATGAAAAGACTATTTGTTACCTATTGGATGCTTGTATTAATTTCCTAGGGCTGTTGTAAAAAAAGTACCACAAAGATTTGTGGAAAATAAGTCAAATCGAGTGATTTAGGTGCTTGGACATTATGGTGTGCTCAAGAATTGCATTATACTCTTGTACACAAACTACATATATATACATATACGCTATACATAAAGGCTTTAAAAATAGCATTTACCAGTATTAAGAAACTGATTAAATCATTTTAACAAAATAAGGGTTAGGGTAAATCCTTTCTCTTATACTCAGTTTAAAAAATAGAAAAATAGAAGTTACTAGTAACTGTTTTAAAATGAATGCTTTTTAAACAACCAAATTCCCTACAATATTTAATCAGAACATATATATATATTTTCTGAGTGCTTGTTTTGCTTAGCAATTTATGACTTAGTTGTTTCTCATGTTTATGTAATAGCAATATTTTTTTCTAATATATTACAAGACCAGAGGTCATAAAGGTTAATGTTAATTAAAGTTTATATTTTTTAAATTATGTATACCATCATAATAATATATAAAAGCCACAGGCATATAAAATTTGTAGCAAAAATATTTGTAATGGATATGATAACATGATATTTTACTTAAAATGGAAGGTTTTTTTTTATATAAAGAAAGAAGATAGTCAATAGAGAAACTAGGTAAAGAACATAATGATAGATTGCATTATGTGTTCACAATAATTTTTTCTCTGTGTGTACTTTTCATGCTTTCATACCCCATTGAATTTGGTCTCAGCTATGAGGTCCACCTTGTCAATGGAATGTGAGGGGTTACATTGTCACAGCTCAGATGTTCCCATATCTGAACAAAAACTTTAAATTTTATTGTGTGTCTTGACAGGGGCCTTCTTGCTCAGATCCCAAACAATAAGAACTGCAAATTCTAGGTAGTGACCGTACTTGCAAGCTGAGTTTTGAAATGAGAAGACTCACAGAGCTGATCCTAGCAAAGCCAATATAGACCCACATACTTACAAAATATGAACTTACACAACATGAACTTACATAGTATGAACAAGCTGATGTACAATAATCTTAATTGCAAGTTTAAAGAAAAAATAAATACGAACAGCCAATTAACAGAGGAAAAATATGCTCAACTTAACTCATGTTTACAAAATGCAAATTAGAACAGCGATGAGACCTAGACATTCTTCTAGCATATCACATTAATTAACAAGGTTGACAGTGCTCTGGGAGAATAAAGCAGTCTACTGCTGGTGGAAGTTTAAGTTTGTCCAACCTCTTCTTCCTATGAAAATATTTGAAGCACATACCATAAGAGCTAGCAATTCAACTTTGGGAATGAATTCTATCTCTAATTTTAAATCTATACACAAAGATTTTTATGAGGTGATACTTATTACATATCTATTTAAATAAAATAAATAAATGAAGTTTGGAAAAAAGGGGAGATTAAATTCATTAATGTATAACTATACTATGGAATAAGGGGTAGTCATTTAAAAACATAATTGAAAGAATGTGGAAGGATACACTGTTGATTTTAAATATCAAGTTTCACAACAGTGTCCCAATATAATTTATTTTATTTTTGCAACATTCTGATATGTCCATAGAAATTATGTGGAAATACCAAAGAAATAGTGTAAACATTACTATATCTGGGGAATTGTCTTGTGAAGCTGCTAGTGCCGCAGTGTAGTAACTTCTACTTATCACTATTTGCTACTCTATGTGAATATTTATACCATATTATGTATTATTTTCATAATTAGAAAACCTCATTTAAAAGTAAAATTAAATTAAAATGTGTTTTTGAAAAGTTTAGCTGAGTTGATCAATTTGGATTTCACATCAGCAGACTCATTCTCCTAGACCCATGAGACTCTGCCGCCACCTGTGGCAGAAAACATAAATTGAAAATGAAGGCATTACAAGGTGAAAAACAACAGACACAAGATTTTGAAGCTAAAAATATATAGTTGCTATTTGGGCAAATCACCTGGAATCATGTGATCATTTAACTTCGAGCTGAATACAATATAAATGTGTAGATGTATTGATGGATTTATATAGCATCAGGGGAACAAGTAAAACAATGTCTGCAAGATACTCTAAGTTTCAACACAATGTGCTTCTCATGCAAAATTTTATTTTAAAAAAGGAAAGAAAAGAAAAAGGTGAATTGTAACAAAGCTAGCCGCTCATTAAAGGGTCTCACATTATTTTTTGAGAACCAAGAGTTTACCTGTATTATTGATTTCAAATGAAAAAAGAGATTCTCAGGATTTTTCTGCTGTTTGCTTCTTACGTTGTGATTTTACATGCAAATGAACTTCCATATTTTAACTGGTTCAGAGAGTTTAGTTAAGAAAATATATTCAAACAGGTGTTCACCTATAGGCATATGGAGTCTCTTACATCTTTTATCTCTCATGATTAGATTAGATTTCCAAGCCTCTGCTGAGTCAGGTTAGGTTAGCTTAGAAAATTTTCCATTTTGTGTACCCATCACTGACAGAACCATTGAGTAATTAATAAAGCAAACCACAGGGAGTAGATTCAGGCTTCCATTTCTGTCATGAGGAAAAATTATTCATAAATTATTAGGTACAAGAATATCATTTTTAAAATTATGATTTTAAAAGGGCACAATCAGCTAATTGAAGCCAGGAAAAAAAATGCTTAAATAATGTATAAAGTGGAAATTGTAATTAAAACTAGTTTTTTAAACATTCTAAAAGATGTTTTGCCTTCTATGGCTTAAAGAATCCCAGGAAATAATGTCATAGAATAAAAAGCAAATCAAGAAATAGGGGGCAAAAAATGTTCCAAATACTCAAAACAGAAATGAACCAGTCAAGTAGAGTTTCAGCTACATAAAACTCATGCTTATTATGTCACTCATATTGTGATTTTATAGGAGGAAATATAACAACACAGGCATTTACATATCAAGTCTAATTAATAGCAATAATATTTACACATAGAACTTAGACAAAATTTGTATATAATTCCTTTCCTCAAAGAAAGGAGAATCAAACCTAAATTTGAATTAAACTTCTATGAGATTAGGGATGTGCTCTTGGGATGTTAATCTTTGCTCTCCAGGAGTGTTCTGGGGTGGTAATATAATATGACAAGAGTTATACTAGCAGTAAGAATAAATATCCTTGCAGTACTCATTAGGAAACAGTCGAAAGCCATGGAATTTGTATTGATGTGCACCCTAAAACTTAGCTGAAAAAAACATACATTCATCTTCTCACAGTTTCTGTGGATCAGAAATTGGGGCACTGCTCATCTGGTTCTTCTCTTTCAGGGTCTCTCAAAAACCTGCAATCAAAATGTTCACAAGGTCTGGGGAGTCATCTTAGAGATCTATTGAGACAGATCCACTTTCAAACTCTCTTAAGTGGTTGTTGGTAGGATTCAGTCTTAAAGGAATGTTGAACAGAGGACCTAAGCTCCTTGCTGGATGTTGGCAAAAGCTGCCCTCAGTACATTACTGCATGGGCTTCTCCAACACAGCTACTTCCTGATGAAAGCCAGCAAGAGAGTCTACTAGCAAGAAGGAATTAATCATCTTATCTAATAATAGACAAACATGACAATTAACCATACCTCTGCTACGCTTCCCATTGGCTAATGAGGGTGCTATGCAAATTAACTGCCAACCAAGATGGCAGCCGGCAGCCACACAGCTGAAGTGAAAATGAGGCTTGCTTGCTCCAGTGATGGAGGAAGCCAAGGTTCCCCACCTGCCATGGCTGGGCTCTGAGCTGCACTCTAAGCAACAATGTTGCAATTATAGAAGCTAAACAAACCCAGAAACCTGCTTTCAGCCAGCCAGCATCAGAGCTGGAGCTGCAAAAATGTTTCAATTACAGAAGGTAAATAAATACCAGAATAAAAAAAAAAAGACAAAAAGGAGAGATGGGGAGCTTCAGTTGCAGGCTTGGGCCACCTGAAAATAGCCCTCAGCCCCTCATCCAGACTGGCCAGGAACCCCAGTGGGGACCCCCACCCTGAAGTGGGTGCAGGCAGCCTGGAACAGGTCACTATGACACACACTGACCACCAGGGGGCAGATGCTCAATGCAGGAGCTGCCCCCTGGTGGTCAGTGCGCTCCCACAGGGGGAGCTCTGCTCAGCCACAAGCTAGGCTGACGGCTGCTAGCACAGCGGTGGTGGTGGGAGCCTCTCCCGCCTCCTCAGCAGTGCTAAGGATGTCCGACTGCAGCTTAGGCCTGCTCTCCGCTGGCAAGTGGACATCCCTCGATGTCTGCCGGGCTGCCAGAGAGATGTCTGATTGCCAACTTAGGCCCAATCCCCTGTGGAGCAGGCCTAAGCCAGCAGATGGTCATCCCCTGAGGGGTCCCAGACTGTGATAGGGCACAGGCCGGGTTGAGGGACCTTCCCCCCACCCCCCCAAGTGCAGAAATTTTTGTGCACCGGGCCTCTAGTCTGTTATAAAGATTATGGAATTGGCATATCATTTTTGCTATATTATATTTTTTCACAAATAAAATTGGTGATGGAAAATGATATTATGGATTTACTACAATAATGAAACCCTCTTCTTAATAGTTATAGCCATTTAGAATTTTGTAGAAATAATAACCAGTCTAAATCCGATTGGTTTATCTGATTGTATGGAACTTTAATAATCTGGTCTTGCTTAATTATAATGAGCAGGCTTAACTTCATGTCAAGATTAACTACAGGAAGAGGACATTAGAAAAGTGTTACAAATAAGCCCAGTCCCCATTTTTTAAATCTTATAATACATCCCATTTGTTCCCTCTACTCACTCTAATTATTCACAAATCATGACAACTAGTTATTAATGAAAGAAAGAAAGCTGACTAAGGTCTGCTCTTCAGAAACTTCATTCTTTTTGGCATTCCTTGTTCTATGACAATAATAACTAGACAGCCAGTTACAACTTTCCTATACTTTGTGGGTTCCCATACGATTTTGACTCTTCATGAATTTTCTGAGAACTGAGATTAGAAAGCAGGAAGGGGAAGATGAGAGTTCTATGCCATTAGGATAATGTACCCAAATTACTCAAATGGATGCCAGCAATAGAAAACCACTTCATGAAACAAAGGCTAGTAACATGATACCAACTATGAAGTGTTGAATTTCCCAGTTACAGCTTGTCTAAGGAGACCTAACAATGTAGACTAGGACAGAAAGAGAAAGTTCTATGGATAAATTGAAATATTTTTTTCAAAACCAATTATAGCTGGAAAAGCAATTTTTAAATATTTAATTCAATGGAAGAAAAAAACCAGGAAAAACATAAATAAAAAATGATAAAATAATTCCAAATATTGTATATATTGTAAGTACTACATATTTTATACATGTATGTAATATTTTTGCAGTGAAAAACCAAATGTATCAAATTGAAATATTTGTAATGCTTTTATTGATTTTTTTTAAAGAGAGAAAAGAAAGAAGAGGGTTACATAAAGAGAAATATCTATGAGAGAGAAACATCATTGATAGGCTGCTCCCTTTGGAATCAGCCCATAACCCAGGCATTGAACCCATGACCTCTTGGTTTCTGGATTGATACTCAAACACTAAATCACACTTTCTGGGCTCAAATTTAATTTTTAATATTCAAATGTTCCTATCTTCAAATTGAATTTTTAATGTTCGAATGCTCCAGTGGTTGAGTGTCAACCTATGATCGAAGAGGTCACTGGTTTGATTCCTGATCAGGGCATATGCCCAGGTTTCAGGTAGGGCCATGCAGGAGGCAGCTTATTGATGATTATCTCATCATTGATGTTTCTATCTCTCCCTCTCCCTTCCTTTCTTTGAAATCAATAAAATCCTATTTAAAAAAATAAAATGTTGGAGACAAGATGGCAGTGGAATAGGCAGACTTGTCCCAAGACTTGTTCCCTCTCAAATAGAATGAGCAGCTGAAACAAATAACATCCACCCAGAATTGGTGAAGGAGACTCTGCTGGTGAGACAGTTTGCAGCCGGGAAGGGCAGAGTTCCCCTGGGAAGGTAATAACCAGGGATCTGGGCAGGAAAGTTTGCCAGATCTCTGAGCCCAGAGGGTCAGAGGGAAACCGTGTGGCACCCAGCCGCATCCCTTGGGACAGGCACAGCCTCTAGCTGGGGAAAAGACATCTACAGGACTCTTGGCGTTAGGGGATTTGAAATCTGGGTTCCATAATTACGGACGACTAAGCCCAGACGGAGCAACCTGAAGCACTGACCAGACCATGCAGTGCTGGCAAGAGAGGAGATCACAGAGACTCAGTATTCCCCATATCTGCGGCCGGCGTTTGTTTTTGGGCTTTTTTTTCACTGAACCCTGTTCATAGGACATTTCAGAGACAGATACTCACCCGTGCTGAGGAGCGGGAGAAGGTGCAGACAAGTGGAATCTGGGGAGAGGCTGGGGAGAGAAGGGGGTCCAGGAGAGGTGGCAGCAACTTGAGTGCTGAGTCACTCCTGAGCCCAGGACCTGGGCAGCCATTTTCTCCTGAAGTTATAACCGCTCTCTCCAGACTCTAGGCAAGGAATACAGCCACACCCAGATTCCACCCTGAATGGTATGAAGGATTAAAATAATATGATTAGGCCCTTTGAATTAACAGGGTCTGGCCTTCAGTCCCAGAAACAGAAAAAAAAAAAATCACAGACATTCCAGAAAACTGGTATCTTAAGCCAGCCATAGGAATGACATTTCAATTTTCAATTTTTATTTTTTATTATTATTTTGATAGTTTATTTTTGCTTTTTTCTTTTTTTGTTTGTTGCTTCATTTTCTACATCTTTTCACATTATTTTTTCACCATTCAATTTTATCTTTTTTTTCTTTCTTGGATGTTATTTGTGCTCTCTTTTCTCTCCCCTAAATCTATTTTCTCAGATGGTCACTTATATTGGGGTTATCGGTGTTGTGAGTACATTCATGCTCTGTTCCATTTGGGACATGTCATGTTAAGGTGAATTTTATCCTGTCTAGCTAAAGTGCTAGAGAGCAGACACCTGGAGAGGAGACTTCATTAAGGAACGGGTCAATTACACTCTAGACCCAGCTACAGAGGCAGGAAGAAGGCAGCAGGGAGGGAAAAAAGAGGAGTGTGTGGTTGTGCATTGTGTGTGTGTGTGTGTGTGTGTGTGTGTGAATGAGGGACAGTTAGACCCTGCAGGACCTTCAGGGGGGGGAAACGGGCAGGACCTTTGGGGGCAGGGTAACCGGGCTCGCCTAACTAGGCAGCTGCTGCTACCATTGCAAACAGGACCACGAGGCCAGCTCTTCTTCAGAGGCCTCACCTTTCGAAGGGGAGAGCTGATGTAACTGAGAGCCCAGCCTCACCTCCCCCCAGGGTACCCTCGGGTAACACCTGGGACTCTACAGCCACCCCTGCCAGGGACCTGCTACCTTGGCTGTGGTCTCACGGTCACCGAGTCTCCAGCCACACCAGGCCCAGGTTTCTGTGAGTTCTGAAGCAACCTCCCCTCTGACCAGCCCAGTGCTTTAGTCCAGGGCACTGCAACCATGTGAGCAGCAGACATGTGAACAGCACGCTCCTGTCTAAGAAGCACCAGCCCCACGAGCAGCCTGTCCTAGGCCTAAGAGCAGCAGCCTCACCTGGCCTGCCCCTGACCAAGGAGCAGCAGCTGTCTGAGCAGCCCTGTCCCCTGTCTGAGAAGAAGCAACCACACGAGCAGCCCAACCCGTCCGAGGAGCAGCAGCCTCACAAGCAGTCTGCCTACGTCTGAGGAGCAGCAGCCCTTGCAGCTGGCCCCCATCCGAGGAACAGAAGCTGCGCACAGCCTTCACCCAGCACCAGTCTGAGGAGCAGCAGCTGTACAAGCATCTTGCCCTCGACCAAGCAGCAGCAGCCGCATGAGAAGCCTGCCCTATCCGAGGAACAGCAGCTGTGTGAGCAGTCCACCCCCATCCAAAGAGCAGCAGTTCAGCGAGCATCCCGTGCCCATTTGAGGAGCAGCAGCAGCCCACCCAGGTCCAAGGAGCAGCAGCCACACAAGCAGATGGCCCACGTCCGAAGACTGGCAGCCCTGTGCAGCTCGCACCGGTCCAAGGAGCACAGCCACACACAACCTGCGCCTATCCGATGAGCAGTAGCCGGGTGAGTGGCCCATCCCCATCCGAGGAAGAACAGCCACACGTGCAGCTCACTCCTGTTCGAAGAGCAGCAGACGTGCAAGCAGCCCACCCCTGTCCGAAGAGCAGTAGCCTTGCAATCAACCTGCCCATGTCCAAGGAGCAGTAGCCCCACAAACAGCCCACCACAGCAGCATGCAGCCAGTTACCATCCAAGGAACAGAAGCCACGTGAGCAGTCTGCCCCAGTTCAAGGAGTAGCAGCTGCAGGTGTAGCCTGCCCCCATACAAGGAACAGCAGCCTCGTGATCAGCACCCCCTCTGTCTGAGGAACAGCAGCTGTGTGAGAAGCCTCCCACCACCAGCCAGAGCAGCCACCACGGC
>NW_006294243.1:3316492-3317191 GCF_000327345.1 Myotis davidii | reverse complement strand
ACCACAGTGGCAACTGCAGCCCGAGGAACCACTGCCACCCAAGGAGCAGCCCTTGCACAACTTCACATCTAGATCAGTTGGTGAGATCAAAAGTGGGTAGACAAAAACAACCCCAAAGGAAAGAAAAGGATAAATTGCCAGAAAAGTGGTTAAGTGAAACAGAGGCATGCAATATGTCAGAAAAAGAATTCAGAATAAGGGTCCTAGACTGCATAAACCAGGTGGAGGAAAAAATCAACAACTTATGCAAGAATCAAGAAGAAATGGATGAAAAAAACAAAAACTTATGTAAGAATCAAGAAGAAATGAAGAGTGATATAGCTGCAATAAAAAACACCATGGAAAGTTTCAACAGTAGACTAGGAGAAGTGGAGAACCGAATTAGTGAATTAGAAGACAGGGAAGCAAAACACACTTAAACTGAACTGAAAGTGGAAAAAAAAGTTAAAAGACAGGAGGAGATCCTAAGAGAGCTATGGAATAACATAAAACGAAGCAACATAGGGGTGCCAGAACAACAGGAAGAGTAGAGGAACAAGGGTTAGAAAACCTATTTGAAGAAATAATGTGAGAAAACTTCCCTGAGGTGGGGAAGAAGAAAGTCACACAAGCACAGAGAGTCCCAAATAAAATGAACCTGAAAAGACCCACACCAAGGCACATCATAATTACCATGGCAAATGTTCAGGACAAAGAGAG
>NW_006294243.1:3315842-3316204 GCF_000327345.1 Myotis davidii | reverse complement strand
TGAAGAAATAAAAAGCTAAGGAAGAAAACAGGCACAAAAAATAAAAATGGCTACAAACAAGTACGTTTCAATAATACCTTTAAACGTAAATGGACTAAATGCTCCAATCAAAAGACAACGAGTGGTGGAATGTATAAAAAACATGATGCATATATTTGCTTTATACAAGAGACCCAGCTCAGAACAATGGGCTCACACAGACTGAAAGTGAAGAATGGAAAAATATCTTTCAGGCAAATGGAAATGAATAAAAAGCTGGGGTAGCAATACTTTTATCTGACAAAATAGACCTCAAAGTGAAGGCCATAACAAGAGATAAGGAAGGCCACTTCATAATACTAAAGGGATCAATACAACAAGAG
>NW_006294243.1:3311650-3313701 GCF_000327345.1 Myotis davidii | reverse complement strand
CAACCACCAACCCCCTGCCAACCTGCTCATCCCCAAGTGCCGTCCCCATTGGCCTGCTC
Organism: Myotis davidii; assembly: GCF_000327345.1. Lineage (NCBI taxonomy): Eukaryota > Metazoa > Chordata > Mammalia > Chiroptera > Vespertilionidae > Myotis > Myotis davidii. The sequence goes on along the minus strand of NW_006294243.1, from coordinate 3,313,642 downwards.
ATCCACAACTGCTCCCCTGATGGCCTGTTCACTCCAAATTGCCCCCCTTCCGCTGCCCTGATCACATCCAACTGACCCCCACTGATGGCCTGCTCGCCTCCAACTGGCTCCCCTGCTGGTCTGCTTACCCCAACAGCCCTGTCCCCCACTAGCCTGATCACCCACACTGCCCTCCCTGCTTGGCCTCTAACCGCCTCTACCTTGGTCCCGCCACCATGGCTTTGTCCAGAATAACGTCCAGAAGGTCTCCTGGAAGATCTTCCAGTCTAATTAACATATTACCCTTTTATTAGTATAGATAGAGGCTGGTGCATGGGTGGGGGCTGGCTGCTTTGCCCTGAAGGGTGTCCTGGATAAGAGTGGTGGTTCCCTTGGGGCATGGGGCTGCCTGGGCGAGTGGCCTGTGGTGGTTTACAGGTTGCCACATACCCACAGGGTGAGGGTCCCCACGGGGCGGGAGTGGCCATCCTGAGTGAGGGGTTGATGGCTGTTTTCAGGCTGCCCGCAACCCCTTCACATTGGGGGTCCCCACTGGGGTTCCTGGCCAGCCTTGGTGAGGGGCTGAGGGCTGTGTTCAGGCTGGCCACACCCCCTTCAGGATGGGGGGATCCCGCTGAGGTGCCTGGCCATCCTTGGTGAGGTGATGCAGGCTGTTTGCAGCCTGGCCAAGACCCCCAGTGGGAACCCTCACCCCATGAGGGTGTGGCCAGCCTTCAAACAGCCATCAGCCCCTCACCCAGGCTGGCCACACCCTCATCGGAGAGGGTCCCCACTGGGGTCCCTGGCCAGCCTTGGTGAGGGGCTGAGGGCTGTGTTCAGGCTGGCCACACCCTCATCGGAGAGGGTCCCCACTGGGGTCCCTGGCCAGCCTTGGTGAGGGGCTGAGGGCTGTGTTCAGGCTGGCCACACCCTCATCGGAGAGGGTCCCCACTGGGGTCCCTGGCCAGCCTTGGTGAGGGGCTGAGGGCTGTGTTCAGGCTGGCCACACCCTCATCGGAGAGGGTCCCCACTGGGGTCCCTGGCCAGCCTTGGTGAGTGGCTGATGACTGTTTGCCAGCTGCCCATGGCCCCGGGCAACCCCTAAAAAGAAGAAGACATATGTAATACTCTTTTTAATACTTTACACAATAAAACAATTAAAAAATTACTACAAAAATAAATAAATAAATAAATAAATAAATAAATAAATAAATAAATAAATAAATAAAATGTCAAGTTGAAAATTATATATAATGGCTGCTTGGCCTGTGTGGTCACTGGTTCAGTTCCCAGTTAAGGCACATGACTGTGTTGTGGGTTTCATCCCTAGTAGGGGGCATTTTGGAGGCATTTGATCTGTGTTTCTCTCTCTCTCTTTCTCTAGTTAATAGAAATATTAAAAAACTATATATGCATATACATATACATATACATACACATACACATACACATACACATACACATACACATATACATTACATATACAACTTCAGAGAGGAAGGAAAGGGAGAGGGAGAGAGAAATAGAAACATCATTCATGAGAGAATATATATATATATATTTTAGTGGCTCGGTGCACAAAATTCATTCACAGGGGAGAGGGTGTTCCTCTGCCCGGCCTATACCCTCTCCAATCTGGGTCCCCTTGAAGGATGTCCTACTGCAGTTTACAGGGTTTGGGCCTAAACCAGCAGTCGGACATCCCTCTCGCAATCCAGACTGCTGGCTCCTAACCACTCACCTGCCTGCCTAATTGCCCCTAACCACTTTGCCTGCTGGCCTCCTTGACCCCAACTACCCCCTGCCACTGGCCTGCTTGCCCACAAATGCACCCCCACCAGCCTGATCACCCACAACTGCCCCCCCTGCTGACCTGCACTCCTCCACCTTCCCTTTCCACTGGCATGCTCATCCCCAACTGCCCCCTTGCTGGCCTGCTCACTGCAAAATGCCCCCCCCCTGTCCTGATCACCTCCAACTGACTCCCACTGACGGCCTGCTTGCCCCCCACTG
>NW_006294243.1:3308143-3310151 GCF_000327345.1 Myotis davidii | reverse complement strand
GATGCTCTTTGTCTATGTTTATACTACTCACTGTTACATGTCAATTGGTGAAGCAAAATCCACTTCTGATATAACTGCATGGATGACAGGGAATGATGTGCTGCTGAGAAATAAATACGCCCTACAGGTGTATTTTGGCCAATGAGTAGTGCTCTAGGGAGTCAACAGATAGCTCAGTTTGAGTAAATATACTACTCAGTGCAGTGGGGCCTTGACTTATGAGTGTCCCGACTAACGAGTTTTTTGAGATACCAGCTGTCTCTCGGCCGATTTTTTGCATTGAGTTGATAGAGTAATTTGAGTTAACGAGCTCCTTATCGAGCTCCTTAATGAGCTCGGTCTCAGAACAAATTAAACTCGTAAGTCAAGGCCCCACTGTATATATATATATAATGATGCTCAGAAAACATATCAGTCAGCCACTCAACAATTAATGCTAATGTGACAATATTCAAACCAGATTATAAGGTTTATTACATGAAAGCAAAATTGGTATTACACAATTATTGTTCCCAACCAAAAAAAGTTAAGCTGCATCTAATGACAACAACAAAACAAGTTATTTCAAATGACAAATAAAAATAACCTCTTGGTGGACAATTCTCTTAAAAGTCTCTCATATTATTGCACACCTTGAAAACATAGATCCTGATGGTATTTTGTTGTCAAGTACCTTTCCAATATTTTTATAGGGTACAGCTTTGTATAAAGATAGGGTTTTTCTCACAGCAGAGATAAGTTTTTATTTTTTACTGCTCAATATAATAAAGACAATATCTACCTCTGGGGAAAAGTTTAGGCTTATTTGATTGCAGCCAATTATAACAGACTAAAGCTTTCTAAGTTTGAAGTTTCTCTCTTATAAAGCAATCTACTGCTTATTCAAGCATCATTGGGCCCATGTAATATTACCATATGGGAATTTGGGCTCAAGGAACTAGAGCAAGAATATGAAAATATTGAGACTATAGCTATTGCTATGAATGATAAACTATATAATAGCTCTAAACCAGGAGTCTCATGTCTTTTGGAAGTATTCATGAAATTATCAATACTCGTGAGCTTGCATATAAGGTAAATTTCAGATGCTTCACAGTTCTTGGCACAACCAACCAAGAATGTGTAGCAACAATGAACATGCATGTACGTAAAAGTGTAGCTCAGAAATAATACAGAATGATAAAATGAAATGGAAAATGTATTTTTAATTTATTTTCATTGTTGAAAGTATAGTACTTGCTTGTCATTAATGAACAAAATTTAAATAAAGCTAAAGCTACTAGATATGTATGTTTATATATCCAAGGGTATAACAATGTTGATGTCAATATGCATATTTAGAACTACTTGCCACATATTAAGCTAGAAGGGAAGTTGCAACCAACATGAAAATATTAAAGCCCTATAAAGTATACTGAATGTCCACTGAATTAACTTTTCAAAAAGTTAAAAGACAGTAAAAATGGAATAAAGAAAAATTAATAACGCAAATTACAAAATGCTTAGAATTAAGTAAAAAGAAAATTCTTCATAAGAGAACTTATGGTGTACTAATTTTTCTTTTTTTTCTTTTTTTTAAAAAATTTATTGATTAAGTTACTACATATGTGTCCTTATCCCTGCGTTACACCCATTCCCCCTCACTCATACCCTCACTCCCTGCTGTCTGTGTCCATTAGTTAGTCTTATATGCTTGTATATAAGTCCCTTGGTTGATCTCTCCCTCTACCCCACCCACTACCTTCCCTCTGAGGATTGATGCTTCTCTGTCTCTGGATCTGTTTTTGTTCATCAGTTTATGTTGTTCATTATATTCCATAAATGAGTTAGATCTTGTGATACTTATCTTTCTCTGACTGGCTTATTTTACTTAGTTCCATCCATGCTGTTGCAAATGGTAAGAACTTCTTTTTTACTGCAGCATAGTATTCCATTGTGTAGATGTACCACAGTTTTCTAATCCACTCATCTGCTAATGGGCACTTAGGCTGTTTCCAAATCTTAGCTA
>NW_006294243.1:3305942-3307361 GCF_000327345.1 Myotis davidii | reverse complement strand
ATATGCCATTGGTATTTGAATGGGGAGTGCATTAAATCTACACATTGCTTTGGGTAGAATGGACATCTTGATGATGTGGATTCTACCAATCCATGATCACAATATGTTCTTCCATCTGTTTATGTCTTCCTCTATCTCCTTTTTCAGTGTCCTGTAATTTTCCGCGTATAGGTCTTTTACCTCCTTACTCAAGTTTATTACTAGGTATCTTAATTTTTTTGGTGCGATGGTTAATGGGATTGCTTTTTTAGTCTCTCTTTCTGTAAGTTCATTATTGGTGTATAGAAGTGCCATAGATTTCTTGGCATTAATTTTGTTTCCTGTTATATTGCCGAATTCATTTATTAAGTTTAATAATTTTTTGATGGAGTCTTTAGGGTTTTTTATGTGCAATATCCTGCCATCTGTGAATAAGGACAGTTTTACTTCTTCTTTTCCAATTTGGATGCCTTTTATTTTTCATCTTGTCTGATCACAATGGCTATTACTTCCAGTACTATGTTGAACAAGAGTGGTGAGAGTGGGCATCCCTGTCTTGTTTCTGTTCTTAGGGGAAATGATTTTAGTCTTTGCCCATTGAGTATGATGTTAGCTGTGGGTTTGTTATATATGGCTTTTATTATGTTGAGGTATGATCCTTCTATTCCCACCTTGCTGAGAGTTTTCATCAAAAATGTGTGTTGGATTTTGTCAAATGATTTTTCTGCATCAATTGATATGACTATGTGGTTTTTATCTCTCAATTTGTTTATGTGATGTATCATGTTTATTGATTTGTGGATATTGTACCATCCTTGCATCCCTGGGATGAATCCTACTTGATCATGGTGTATGATCTTTTGATGGATCCTATTTGCTAAGATTTTGTTGAGGATTTTGGCATCTATGTTCATGAGGGATATTGGCCTGCAATTCTCTTTTATTTGTGTTGTCTTTACCTGGTTTTGATATTAGGGTGATGCTGGATTTATCGAATGTGCTTGGAAGTGTTCCTTCATCTTGAATTTTTTGGAATAGTCTGAGGAGGATAGGTTTTAGTTCTTCCTTGAATGTTTGGTAAAACTCCCCTGTGAAGCCATCTGGCCCTGGGCTTTTGTTTGCTGAAAACTTTTTGATGACTGCTTTAATTTCATTCATAGCTATCAGCCTATTGAGATTTTTAGAATCTTCCTGATTGAGTTTTGGAAGGTTGTATTTTTCTAGGAATATGTCCATTTCCTCCAGGGTGTCTAGTTTGTTAGAATAGAGTTCTCCATAGTATTTTTTTTTTTAACAATCATTTGTGTTTCTCTGGGATCTGTTGTTATTTTCATTTCTGTTTTTGTTTATTTGGGTCCTCTCTCTTTGCTTCTTGGTGAGTCTGGCTAGGGGTTTTTCAATCTTGTTTATTCTTTCAAAGAACCCGCTCTTGGCTTTATT
>NW_006294243.1:3278183-3305510 GCF_000327345.1 Myotis davidii | reverse complement strand
CTAATGGGAGATCCCTTGTATGTAACTTTCCGTCTCTGTTGCAGCCTATAAGATTCTCTCTTTGTCCTGAACATTTGCTATGGTAATTATGATGTGTCTTGGTGTGGGTCTTCTTGGGTTCATCTTCTTTGGGATGCTCTGTGCTTGTGTGACTTTTTTCTTCCCCACCTCAGGGAAGTTTTCTCACATTATTTATTCAAATAGGTTTTCTAACTCTTGTTCCTCTACTCTTCCTGTTGTTCTGGCACCCCTATGTTGCTTCTTTTTATGTTATTCCATAGCTCCCTTAGGCTCTCCTCCTGTCTTTTAATTTTCTTTTCCACTTTCAGATCAGTTTGAGTGTGTTTTGCTTCCCTGTCTTCTAATTTGCTAATTTGGTCCTCCGCTTCTCCTAGTCTACTGTTGAAACTTTCCATGGTGTTTTTTATTGCAGCTATATCACTCTTCATTTCTTCTTGATTCTTACATAAGTTTTTGATGTTTTCATCCATTTCTTCTTTTTTTAAAAAATATATATATTTTATTGATTTTTTACAGAGAGGAAGGGAGAGAGATAGAGAGCCAGAAACATCGATGAGAGAGAAACATCGATCAGCTGCCTCCTGCACATCCCCCACTGGGGAAATGCCCGCAACCCAGGTACATGCCCTTGACCGGAATCGAACCTGGGAGCTTTCAGTCCGCAGGCCAACGCTCTATCCACTGAGCCAAACCGGTTTCGGCGATCCATTCCTTCTTGATTCTTGCATAAGTTGTTGATTTTTTCCTCCATCCGGTTTATTCACTCTAAGACCCTTATTCTGAATTCTTTTTCTGACATGTTGCTTGCCTCTGTTTCACATAGCTGCTTTTCTGGCGAGTCCTCCTTTTTTCCTGTGGGGGTTTCTTTGTCTACCCATTTTGGGTCTCACTGACTGATGTAGATCTCGAGTCATGTAGGGGCTGCTCCTTGGGTGGCAGTGGCCGATCACAATGCTGCCGCCCCTCAGGTGGGTGTGGGCTGAGTGCGGCTACTGTTGCTTGGATGAGAGCAGGCTGTTCACATGGCTTCTGCCCCTCAAATGGGCGCAGATTGCTCACGTGACTACTGCTCCTTGGATTGGAGCTGGCTGCATGCTGCTGCTGTTCTTCAGATGGGGCAGGCTGCTCATGAGGTTGCCTCTTCTTGGACAGGGGCAGGTTGCTTACAGGGCTACTACTCCTCAGACTGGTGTGGGCTGATCCTCAGATGGAGGATGGGCTGCTTGTATGGCTGATGCTCCTTGGGCGGAAGTGAGCTGCCTGTCAAGCTGCTGCTCCTCTGATTAGGACAGGCTGCTCACCCAGCTGCTACTCATCAGACAGGTGTAAGCTGTGTGTGGCTGCTGCTCCTTGGACCAGTGCTGGCTGCACAGGGCTGCTGCTCCCAGGATGTGGGTGGTCTGCTCGTGCAGCTGCTCCTCCTTGGATAGGGGTGTGCTGCTCCTCGGGTGGGAGTGAGCTGCATGTGCGCCTGCTGTTCCTCGTAAGGGTGCGGTCTGCTTGCACGGCTGCTGCTCCCACGATGTGAGACGGGCTGCTTGTTTTGCTGCTGCTCCTCAGGTGGGAGTGAGCTGCTCGTGTGGCTGCTGATCATCAGATGGGGGAAGGCCACTCACCCAGCTGCTGCTCATCGGACAGGTGCAGGCTGTATGTGGCTGCTGCTACTTGGACCAGTGCTGGTTGCACAGGGCTGCCACTCCTCAGACGTAGGTGGTCTGCTCATGTGGCTGCTGCTCCTCAGACTGGGGCGGGGTGCTTGGGTGGCTACTTACTTCTTTAATCTGTGGCGCGGCTCACTTCTTGGAGCAATCCCCTCACCTGACTTTTGAACTTTCCCCTGTACTCATGTCCCTGGATCCGAGGGCACCAGATATGGAGGGCTCTCTCTTTTCCACATCCAGCATTGCTAAAGAGTGGTCTGGTTCTTTGAGTGTTGTGGATTGAGAAAATGAAAGAGACAGGCAGACACAGAGATGGAAGGAAAAGCTGGGACCAGGTAGGACCGCTGCCCTCTTCTGATTGAGAGACAGAGACCTAGTCTTTCTTTTTTAAAAGAAAGAGAAAAGATTAAAGATTTAATTGGTGCTCATAAAGTTATAATACCAAAAATAAGTACAGTGAGGCCTTGACTTACAAGTGTCCCGACTAACGAGTTTTTCGAGGTATGAGCCGTCTCTCGGCTGATTTTCTGCTTTGAGTTGCAAGCTAAAATTTGGGTTACGAGCCAGCTTCAGATACCCCACTGCTAGTTGGCACAGCGAACATCACAGTGAATGTCACAAGATCAGCCCAGCATCACTTGTCTCACTTGTTCACAATTGATTTGACATATGAATAATTTGAGTTACGAGCTCTGTCACGGAATGAATTAAACTCATAAGTCAAGGCCCCACTGTAAACCAAAGGGGCATAAAAGAAGAAAATACATCAAAAAGTAATTATTAATAAAATAGACAACCAGAAGAGTGAAAAACAAAATTGAAAAATGAATATTTGAAACATCTAGTACAATAAAGGTCTTAAATTAAGCTTAGTAAAAAAGAAAAAAAAATACATCATTGTTTTAAAAAGATATGTAAATAATGAACATGTTCATATTAATATATTTTAAACTATACACCAAAATAAATAATTTTTGAGAATAACAGTTCTTAAATAATTTGGGGTCAGAAAGTCTAAACTTTAAAATAATTGAGGTCCCCAAAGAACTTTTATTTGTGCAAGCTATATCTATGAACACATAGCTTAAAAAATGACAACATTAATATATACATGTATTAACTCATTTTACATGAATTAATTCATCTTGATATAACAATAATATATACCCATTACATGTTAATGTACATATCACATTTTATGAAAAAGCAGCTATATATTTTGAAGACAAACAAAAAAACAAGAATACTGTCTATGTGGGTTTTTTTTTCTTTAATTTGTCTTAATAACACATTAAATCTGCTAAAACATCACAGCTGAGTTCCTGAAATCTTGAAAACTACTCAGAGAAAAAGAGTGATAGGTAAATAACACCTAATAAAACAGAAACATGGTAATTGGCGTACGACCGCTACCCTTCCCATTGGCTAATCAGCGAGATATGCAAATTAACTGACAGCCAAGATGGCGGTAACCGCCAACAAAGATGGTGGTTAATTTGCATACTCGCAATGATGAGAGGCAAAAGGGGAAGGACTGAAGAATGGTGATCGGCAACCCAGGCGGCAGGCAAGAGTTGGGGGGTGGGCAACTGCTGCCTTTCCCCACCCCCCAGCGGGTGATAGCCATGGGAAAGCTGAGGTTGCCAGCTGGCCTGCGGCCCTGATCGCCATGGCAATTGGAGGGCAGGAGGGCCTGAGCGCAGGCCAGGTGGCAACTGCGACCCCCAGGGCACAGGCCAGGCGGCAACCCTGGACCCCCAGAACCTCTCTTAAAGGTTCTCTTAAAGCAGTTGGCGAGGGACCTCAGAGAGCCCCAGGGGGTTCTGATGCCAGCAAAACTGAGACCTGGGGCGGCTCTCCTCAGGAAGGTCCAGGGAACAACCACTGCAGCCCGCCCCCACCCCAGCGCAAGGCAGGGCACCCTGGGCCTGAGGACCCACCCCCTCCCAGAGGCCCGTGGCTTGCTCATGCAGCCCTGGTCACATCACCGGAGCAGCTATAAGGCACAGAAAGCACTAGGGACAGCCACTTGCCCCCACTTGCATTTGCAAAGACAAGGCCGGAGGGTGTGAGGGCCAGCTTACATCTTCTTCTCCCTCTTTTTCCTCCTCTGGCTGCTTAGCTCGCCCAGCTTCTTAACCAGGCTCCTCTGCAGCTGGGCCCACTTGGCGGGGTCCAGGGACTGGTCCTTGGCCCCACTGCCAGCGTACAGCACTCCTTCCCAGCTGATTCTCTGTGGGGCGCGGGCGCAGGCCCTCTCCCCACAGCCATGGATCTTGGGCAGGCAGTGGCTAAGGCAGTAGCAGTGGCTGCAGTGTGGGCAGAGCAGTCCTGGATTACGAGAGGGATGTCCGACTACTGGTTTAGACCCAATCCCTGTAAACTGGCAGGACATTTTTCGAGGGGTCCCAAATTGGAGAGGGTGCAGGCCAGGCTGAGGAACACACCCTCACCCGAGCATGAATTTCGTGCACTGGGTCACTAGTATAGTGTAATAATTATGAAAATATTTTGTAGTTCATGGGCCCCCTGAAAGATTTCCAGGAAACACAGAAGTTCTCAGAACATACTTTGATACATGCTGATATATAGTAGTATATTCAAATTCAAATCAAGAAGAAATAAAAGACATGACTAAATGTCACCATTTAAGTAAAATATTAGCAATTAAAATGTTCAACTAATCTATCCCGCCCCAAAATGGATAGGGGCAGGGAAGACATTAAATCTAGTTAAGTTTTACCAGTTTGTCAAGAACAAGTAGCCCCAAATTTGCATAAAATAGACAAAAGAAGGTAAATACTCTATGTGATCAGCATAACTCCAATAAAAAAAAAAAATGCAAGGGGAGAAAATTCCAGCTATCTCACTACTAGCAATGCTGAATTAAAGTTTTTTAGGATTTCTGGATCTGGGATTAGCACACAAAAATGAGTAGAATTAATATCTTCTGCCAATTTTGCTAGGTATTAGAATAAGGGAAAATAATATCATTTGCAAAGGCAATATAAAGCATATGTTATATGGGTAAAACTTTAGCAAAAGGTATCCCTTCATGAAGCAAATTAAAGCACATTATTAAAGGAGACAAAATAAAATCTGGAAGAAAGTAGCATTGACCTTTATGGAAAGACTCAATAATATTTTACAACAAAATTATTCTATGAATCAATGCAATTCATATCAGTATTTTAATCTTTTCAATAGCTTAAAATAAAATTTGACAAATTATTTCTAATACCTTGCTGCTTACTGGTAAAATCTAGGAAGTTTAGAGAAATCCCTCAGGCCCTATTCCAGACCTACTGAATCACCAACCCAGATCACAGGTGCTTTATATGCACATCCAAGTTTGAGAGGCACTGAGCTTTAAAAATTCTAAGAATGTCCAATACTGAAAGAACAAAAATTGGGGGTTCTTGCCCTACCAGGTATAAAGACATAATATTACTAAGATAGCATTTAATGCAAAGCAGCATTTATACATAGATAGATGATGCACAAAACAAAATATATAACAAGAATAGACCCTGTCTTTTATAGCATGATGTCATAAGGTAGATGAACTATTTCAAATCTGTGAGGATAGGATAGCCTATTACATAAATATTTTTGTGTCAATTTGTTTTATATAGATATAGCTATAGATTTAAAACACACAGAGGTAGGCAAAAGTAGGTTTACTGTTGTAATACAAATAAATAATACAATAATTAATAATGATAATACAATAATAAACTGTTTCACATACTGTAAACCTGCTTTTGCCCGTGTGTGTGTGTGTGTTTGTGTGTGTGTGTGTGACAAAAATATTTATGACATGAGTCAAAATGTTCTACATGTGAATATATATATGTATATGACATGGGTCAAATTTTGCAGATATTAAAAGTAATTATAGGTGAATATCTTTATGAGTTTGGTAAGGGGAGGATTTACCACAATAACAAAATATCATAGATTGGGTGGTTTAAACAATAGAAATTTATTTTCTTACAGTTCTGAAGACTAGAAATCCAAGATCAATTTTCTAGCTGATTTGCTTTCTAATGAAAATTCTCTTCCTGGTTTGCAGATGATCACTTTGTCCACTTTGCCCTCACATGGCCTTTCCTCTGAGCAAATGAGGGAGTGGGGGAGGGGAGAGAGAGAAGAGAAAGAGAGATATTTCTTCCCTTTGTATATAGCCACCAATCCTATCAAGTTAGGGTCCCACCTATTATAGACTGAATGCTTGGGACCCTCAAAAAATTAATATGTTGAAGCTTCAACGCCCATTGTGACTTTATTTGGAGATATAGCCCTAGAGAGGTAATTAAGGTTAAATGAGGTCAGAAGACTGGCATCCTGATCCGAAGGGATTAGTATCCTGACAAGAAGTATTAGAGAGCTCAGTCTCTCTCTGCACATATACAAGAGGCCATGTGAGCACACATCGAGATGGAGGCCACATATTAGCCTAAACTAGAGGCTTCAGAATGACTGTGGTCTTCCCAGCCTCTACAACTCTAATAAATTTTTGTTGTTTAAGCTACCTGGTCTATGGCAGTTTGTTATGACAGTCTGAACACACTAATACACCACCACCCTTATGAGCTCATTTAACCTAAGTTACCTCCGAAAAGCCCTATATCCAAATACTTTCACATTGAAAGTTAGAGCTTAAACATATAAATTTGGGGGAACACAATTCATTCCCTAGCATTATATGAGATTCAAAAAGCACAAATCAAAAATTAGAAGATTAATTGATATGATTGTATTATATAAAATAATCTGTATGACAAATATAAACAAAATTAGAGTGCTAGTCATAGACTTAGAGGAGATATGTTCAAATTTGTAATAAATAAAAAATACTTTAAATGTAAGTAACTGCTACAAATCAATAAAAGGCAAATAGCTAAAAAGGAACTGCATGCAAAATATGTAAATAGGAATTACTAAACAAGGAAACACAATGACCAATAAACATATGAAAAGACTCTCAACCCTTTTGCATTTCTGTAGGGAATTGCAAATTGTGAAAAATGAGATTCCTTTCATACCCAAGTGATTAACAAAATAAAAATGAATCTGGCAATATCTAGAATTTGTAGGATAATGGGAAAAGAAAATTGTCATAAACCTTTTGTTGAAAAGTATGTTGATAAAACCACTTAGGACAGAAGTTTCAGACTTCCTAGATGTGGATGAAAGGGGTCACATACTCACCTGACAAACTCAGGGAAGGCCTGCGTGGCAGTTGTGCAAACTCAAAGACCTAAAATCATTAAAAAAAGAAAGCCAGGTCATTTATTTTCCAAACTAGCTTTTCTCATTCCATAAATACAGATGTAACCGGCCATTCTCTGGAGCAGCCGTGGGCAAACTACGCCTGCGGGACGGATCCGGCCCTTTCGGCTGTTCCCAGAGCTCATTTGTCTTTTTGCCTCTAAGATAACATAGCAGTGAAATGTCTGGGTAACTTATAACTTCCCTTTTTTCTGGACCCCTCAGGGCACAACAAATGGCACCAGGACATTCCCTCACTGTTATTGTTATCAAGTTAATTGTCAGCTGTTAATTACCTTAAACTATCCTGTACCTATCTGTGTAAAAGATGTCCATCATTTCACTTTTTACCCTATCCCAGAGGTCCCCCCCCCTTTGCTTTATCTCACCTCCTTAATCTATCACCAATGAATTTCATGTAACTCACCTAAGTCCCTTTAATTGCAATGTATAAATACAGATGTAACCAGCCATTCTCTGGAGCACCCGTGGGCAAACTATGCTTGCGGGACGGATCCGGCCCTTTCGGCTGTTCCATCCTGCCCGCGGAGCCGAAAGAGCAGAGGGTTCTCTTGCTCTCCCCTCCGCTCCTTCACCAGCAGCAGTGTTAACATGGCAACGTCGGGAAACACGGCCGCAGCTCCTTCTTCTGAGTCCAGTTTAAGAACCCATGGTGGCCCTGGAGTCAAAAAGTTTGCCCACCCCTGCTCTGGAGCATTGTCTCAATTCATTGAGGTTCTGCTTCCCAACATATGTTGACAGTTTGGCTCAAATAAACTCATAAAATACTTTACAGGTTTCAATGGTTTTTTTATGTTAATATAGGCTAATTGAATACATGCATTTTCTGTAATACAGCCATTACACTTTTATTAGATACTAGAGGCCCGGTGCATGAAATTCATGTACTGAGGGGGTGTCCCTCAGCCCATCCTGCACCCTCTCCAATCTGGGAGCCCTCGAGGGATGTCTGACTGCCCGGCAGTCAATCATCCTTCTCACAATCCAGGACTGCTGGCAACCAATCCCTCACCTGCCTGATTTTCCCTAACCACTCCCCTGCCAGCCTGATCAACATCTAACTGCTCCCCTGCTGGCCTAGTCCCCCCAAACTGCCCTTCTTTGCAGGCCTGGTCACCCCCAACTGCCCTCCCCTGCTGGCCATCGTGTGGCGGCCATCTTGTGACCGCATGGGGGCAGCCATCTTGTGCAAGGGCATGATGGTCAATTTGCATATTACCTCGTTATTATATGGGATCCTACTGAAATTCTCTCACCTGTAGGGAAGAAAACATGTATAGCATAAGCCCTCAGATATTGTTTACAGAAATGGAAAATTGGAACTAATCCAAATGTCTCCATCAGTAGTGAAATAAAGATACAAGTTGTGATTTATTTATGCAATGGAATACCACAGGGGATTTAAAAGCAGTAAGCAAGATTTTACATAAACCAACATAGGTAGACTTTTAAACAGAAGGTTGGATGGAAAAAAGGAAAAGCAAGTTATAGAATGTTACCCTAAATAAAATAAATTCCATATAACTTTGTGAAGGTGCAAGGCATAAGGACCATAAAAGCTAACAGTAACCTTGAAGTTATATATATTTTAGGAGAAAGACTTTCAAGGCCAGTACAATAGGAGTAATGGAAGTAAGGGTAATAACTATGCTGATCTCCAATTAGCTTTTTCCCTGTCAGAGATTTATTACAGCACAATAACATTAATAGTCCAGATAGTACGGAAGCTGACCCCAGGACTAATGTAATTCAGAAAGCAAAGATCAATGGGGTGTGCTGACCCCTATCCATCCAGATGAACGCCCATAATCACACTGAAGATATGCTCTGATAGGTATTACCTTCCATAAATCTCATTCCTAGCTATGTTCATAATGGTCTGATCCTTCCAAATGGACCATCTCATAATTATGCTTGACCCTCATGATTTATTAAGGTATTCCCTGAATATAAAATATTTTCAGAGAGTTATTATTTTTTTCAGAATATTAGAAAAGTCTTGCATACTTGAAAAGAAGGCTAGGATTGATTGGTTTGTGGTTGGCCAGGTGGATGAGCAAGAGAGAGAGAATCCCACTGGGGCCAGGTAAATAGCATAGGTTTGTTCTCAGCAGCTGCAACAGCTAGAGAAGTGGCTATTCAATAGCTTTCTTGACCAGCTGCTCTGGCTCTCTGCCAGTTCTAGGGAATTAGAATGACTGGCAAGCAATGGGAATTGCCAAGCTTCTTGGACGGGCTAGTTAATTTTGAAAGGTCTTCCCCACACCTCCAATCCTACAGCTCTGTGAACAAGAGAGAGTCTGAAGGAGGCCATTGAGAAAGAAATGAATATTTCACTATGTATATTGTCTGTATTTCAAGTTACTGGCCTGATTCTGGCCATGTTATCACAAATAACCCTTCTAATGCTAAATGATTTTTTTTTAATTATCATAATCACTTGTGTACTAAAACACTTCTGATATTTCCCAATCTAAGCCCAATGTTCAACATGCCACCTGGAAGCATAACCCATTTTTAGCCTGCCACTCTGTTCCAGAATCTGTTTTTCAACCCTGATTCCTCTTGCAGCACTGATAAGAACACATTATGCAGATGTCTTGATTTAGTTTAGGTTCTAATTGACAGAACACTTGAACTTGACTGAGAAGATAAATATTAAATAATCTGTGTTTATACCTTTGTTTATCTGCTGTTGGCATTTCTGTAAATGTTTAGAAGAGAAAAATCTTAACTATTGAATAGCTTTTGATGCAAATCATGGAGACTACTTATTCAGTTAATTCCAAATATTTGAAAAATTTTGCACCAAAAAATTCAAACTTTCACAGAAACCAACTGTATTATTTGCTTTATACTTGAATGTAAAATGTTTGTATGAGTATTTATTATTTATTTATTTATTTATTTATTTTTATTGGTTTTAGAGAAGAAGAGAGAGAGATAAATAGAAATATCAATGATGAGAAAGAATTATTGATCAGCTGACTCCTGCATGCCCCACATCGGGGACCGAGCCCACAACCTGGTATGTACCCCGACAGGGAATAGAATTGTGACCTCCTGGTTCATAGGTTGGCACTCAACTACTGAGCCATGCTGGTCGGGCAACAGCTTTTTTATTTCAATACTATATTAAATATTTAAAAATTTAGGGGACAACATTCTTGACATTTGTATTTTACCTCTATAAAAAATTAATAATTTTATAGTGCTTACTTGTTTTCCTATAGATTGATTACCCATAATTTTAGACTCTTAGCAAATCTTGCAACCATTACCCCTACAAATAAATTTTAAGGAATTTAAGAATTAAATAATAGTAATAATTCTTTTTCAGATTATTGAAGATTATCTTATAGAAATAAACACTGCCTTGTCATGATGCCATTGATGGAAAATATGGAACTTTATATTAATGTTTTTGTTGTGTATATCTGACAAAATTTTCCAAGCACGTAAAGTTACTTTTTTTTATTGCTTCCTTTTATTTAATATTTACCATCCAAATATTTTTATTTAACATTATTGTTGCCATCATCATTTTAGGAATGATAATGTTTGACTTATGCTTTAACTTATTTAAAGATCACCTGCTTTACTCCCTAAATTAAGTCGGTAGATAATCCAATCAACCAAGCAGTATTAGGCTACCACCATAATTTCCCTCTTCTCTGACTTCTCTGTTTTAATAATTTTGTGCTAAATTGAATGAAACTAAAAAAAAACATTTTTTTCTACAATGTTTCACTTTAACAGAATTTTTTTCACAAATATGTTGTCTCTAATTAAAAACCTTAAATGTTGTCCTTTATTATTGGTGACCAGCAGAGTACAGAGTACTTAACATACCCTACCCACTGATGTCAGCCTTGTTTGTTTCTTGATCACTCTTTCAAAGATATTATTATTAGAGATGTATTTGAATATTTGAAATTTTATGGTCTTTTTTCTTTGTTTTCAGATAGGGAGGTTCTATTTATTTATTTATTATTTTAAAATTAAATATTTAGTGTTGAACACATTACATATGTCTCCTTTTTTCCTCCATTAACCCCTTCTAGCCCACCCCTGCCCTCACCCCAGGCCTACCCCACCCTATTGTTTATACCCAGGGGTTACGCATAAATGCATACAAGTTCCTGGATGATCTCTTCCCACCCACCTTCCCCCACCTTCCCACTGAGATTCCACAGTCTGTTCCTTGCTTCTATGTCTCTGGATGTATTTTTTTCAAGTTTATTTGGTTCATTAGATTCTATATATGACTAAAATTGTATGATACCTTTCTTCATTGATTGGCTTATTTCACTTGGAATAATACTGCCCAGGTCCCTCCATCCTGTTTCAAAGGGTAAGAGATCCCCCCTTTTTACAGCTGCATAGTATTCCATGGTGTAAATGTACCACGGTTTTGTTATCCACTCATCTACTGATGGGCACTTGGGCTGTTTCCAGATCTTAGCTATCATAAATTGTGTTGCTATGGACATATGGGTGCAATAATTATTTCATATTGGTATTTCAGGTCTCTTAGGATATATTCCTAGAATTGAGATCACTGGGTCAAATGTAGTTCCATATTACATATTTTGAGGAAACTTTATATTGTTTTCCATAATGTCTGTACCAGTTTGAATTCCTAGCAGCAATGTACTAAGGTTCCCTTTTCTCCACATCCTCGCCAGTACTTTTCATTTGTTGATTTGTTGATGGTAGCCTTCCTGACAGCTGTGAGGTGATACCTGATTATTGGTTTAATTTGCATCTCTCTAACAATCTGTGACTTTGAGCATGTTTTCCTTTCTCTCTTGGCCATCTGTATGTTCACTTTGGAGAATTATCTATTAGATCCTTTGTCCATTTTTTAATTGGATTGTTTGTCTTAATTTTGTTAAGTTGTATGAGTTCCTTACATATTTTGGATATTAACACTATCAGATGTATCATTGACAAATATGTTCTCCCATATAGTAGGCTCCCTTGTCATATTGTTGATGGTTTCTTTTGCTGTGCAGAAGCTTTTATTTAGATGTAGTCCCATTTGTTTATTTTCTCCTTAGTTTATTTTGCCTTAGGAGCTGTCTCCATACATATATTGCTACTAGAGTCCTGGTGCATGAAATTCATGCATGGGCGGAATGTGTGTATTGCTCAGCCCAGCCTGCACCTTCTCCAATCTGGGACTCCTCGAGGTATGTCCAACTGCCCATTTAGGCCTGGTGGGATTGGGCTTAAACGGGTAGTCAGACATCCCTCTCACAATCCAGGACTGCTGGCTCCCAACCACTTGACTGCCTGCCTGCCTCATTGCCCCTAACCGTTTCTGCCTGCCAGCCTGATCACCTCCTAACCATTCCCTGCCAGGCTGATCGATGCCTAACTGTTCCCTTCAACCCCTGTCACCCCTAACTGCCCTCCCTTGGCAGCCTGGTCACCCCTAACTGTCCTGCCCTGCAGGCCTGGTCACCCCCAACTGCCCTCCCCTGCTGGCCCAGTCACCCCTAACTGTTCTCCCTTGCCAGTCTGATTGCCCCTAATTACCCTTCCCTGCCAGCTCGATTGCCCCTAACTGCCTAAGGCTGCCAGCCCAATTGTCCCTAACTGCACTCCCTTGCAGTCCTGGTCCCCCACAACTGCCCTTCCTTGTAGGCCTGATCCCTCCCAACTGCCCTCCCCTGCTGGCCATCTTGTGTCCACATGGGGGTGGCCATCTTGTGTGTTGGAGTGATGGTCAATTTGCATATTAGTCTTTTATTAGATAGGATGAGAGATGTCTGAGTGCTAATATCCACTGTCATTACAAGTAACACTAATTGTCCTAAGTAGAGACTCATTTCTAACTATATTAAAAGTAATAAAAGTTCTAAAAAGCAATATAATTCTGAAAATTGACTTAGAGGAATGGTTGTTCATTGGGGGCTATTTTGTCTGCCCAAGAGATATTTGGCAATGTCTGGGGACGTTTTGGTTGTCACACCTAGAGGGGGCGCTACTGGCATATAGTGCATAGAGGTCGGCTATGTTACTCAACATCCTACAATGCACAGGACAGTTTCCCACAACAGTGATCTGCCACATAGTGCCAGTAGTGTCAAGGCTGAGAAACCCTGGTTTAATTGTGATTTGGCTTTTGGACAGTAACAGGAAATGTAGGCACTGAGAGTTTAAGGTATGCAGATGCTAATCCAACTAGACTCTTTCATTACTTGATGTGCCCTTGTGGTCACCATTCTGCCTCCAGGCCTCAGTTGTTCACTTCTTACTGGAGGAAGGGAGAGAGATAGAGAGTTAGAAACATCGATGAGAGAGAAACATCGACCAGCTGCCTCCTGCACATCTCCTACTGGGGATGTGCCCGCAACCCAGGTACATGCCCTTAACCGGAATCGAACCTGGGACCTTTCAGTCCACAGACCGACGCTCTATCCACTGAGCCAAACCGGTTTTGGCCCTATGGTTTCTTCTTGGATATTTAAGGTTTCATGGCTTGTATTTAAGTCTTTTATCCATTTTGAGTTTATTCTTATGTATGGTGAAAATTGGTGGTCTAGTGTTTTTATATGTACCAGCCAAATTTTCCCAACACCATTTATTGAAGAGACTGTTTTAACTCCACTGTATGTTCTTGACTTCTTAATCAAATATAAATTGGGGGTAATGGTTTGGGTTGATTTCTGGGGTCTCTATTATGTTGCATTAATCTATATGTCTGTTCTTGTACTGGTACCAGGCTGTTTTAATTACGGTAGCTTTGGAGTATACCTTGATATCTGGTATTGTGATCCCTCTAACTTTGTTCTTTTTTCTCAAGATTGCTATAGCGATTGGGGTCTTTTTTGGATCCATAAATATTTTTCAAGCATTTGTTCTAGCTCTGTGAAATATGCCATTGGTATTTTGATAGTGATTGCATTGAATCAGTAGATTGCTTTGGGAAGTATGGACATTTTAATGATGTTAATTCTACCAATCCAAGAACACAGTATATTCTTCTACTTGTTTATATATTCCTCTCTCTCTTTTTCCAAAGTCCTGTAGTTTTCTGAATACAAATTTTTCTTCCTTCATTAAGTTTATTTCTAAGTATCTTAATGTTTTTATTGCAATGGTAAAGGGAATTGTTTTTTAGTTTCTCTTTCTCAGAATTCATTACTGGTGTATAAAAATGCCATCAATTTCTGGGTGTTAATTTTGTATCCTGCTACATTGCTACATTCCTTTGTTAAATTCTGTAGTTTTTTGGTGTAGTCTTTAGGGCAGGGGTCCTCAAACTACAGCCTGTGGGCCACATGCAAATACAAACATTGTATTTGTTCCCATTTTTTTTGTTTTACTTCAAAATAAGATATGCCAAGTGTGCATAGGAATTTGTTCATAGTTTTTTTTTTTAAAAAAAACTATAGTCAGGCCCTCCAACGGTCTGAGGGACAGTGAACTGTCCTCCTATTTAAAAAGTTTGAGGCCCATTGTTTTAGGGTATTCGCAAGATCATGTCATCTGTGCATAAGGCGTGTTTTACTTCATCCTTTCCAATTTGGATATGTTTATTTCTTATTCTTGTCTGATCACTGTGGCTAGGATTTCCAATACTACGTTGAATAAGAGTGGTGAAAACACATACCTGTCTTGTTCCTTTTTTTAGGGGAAATGGTTTTAGTTTTTGCCCATTGAGTATGATGTTGGCTGTAGGTTTGTCATATAAGGTCTTTATTATGTTGAGATATGCTCCATCTCTTCCCACTTTGATGACAGTTTTTATCAAAAATGTGTGTTGGATTTTATTGAATGCTTTTTTTGAGTCTATTGATATGATCATGTGGTTTTTGTTTTCAGTTGTTTATCTGATGTATGACCTTTATTTATTTGTTAATATTGTACCAGACTTGAATTCTTGGAATAAATTCATCTTGGTCATGGTGTATGATCTTCTTAATATATTGCTAAATCTGATTTGCTAATATTTTTTGAGGATTTTAGCATCTATGTTCATCAGGGATATTGGCCTCTAGTTCTCTTTCTTTGTAGTGTCTTTATTTAGTTTTTGGAATTAGGATAATGCTGACCTCATAAAAAGAGTTTCGCTGTGGTCCTTCCTCTTGGAATTTTTGGAATATTTGGAGCAGGCAAGGTTTTAATTCGTTTTTGAAGGTTTGGGAAACCTCCCCTGTGAAGGTGCCCAGACCAGGGCTTTTGTTTGCTGGGAGTTTTTAGGTTACTTCTTCTATTTCATCAGTTGTTATTGACCTATTCAGGTTTTCTGCTTCTTCCTGATTGTTTTAGAAGATTGTATTTTTTTAGGAATTTACCCATTTCTTCTGCATTATCCAGCTTATTGGCATATAGTTGTTCATAGTACTTCCTTCCAATCCTTTGTATTTCTATTATATCAGTTGTTACTTCACCACTTTTGTTTCTGATTTTATTTATTTGGGTCTTCTCTCATTGTTTCTTGATGAATTTGGCTAAGAGTTCATTAATCTTTTTTTAATCTTTTCAAAATATCAGCTCTTGGTTTCATTGATTTTTTGTATTTATTTATTTATTTTTTTAGCCTCTATTTCATTTATTTCTGCTCTCATCTTTATTATTTCCTTCTTTCTACTTACTCTGGGCTCTTGGTGTTCTCTTTCTAATTCTTTAAGTTGTAGGGTTAAATAGTTTATTATTAATTTTGCTTGTTTTGTGTGTTAGCTCTGTAGTGCTATGAACTTCCCTCTCAGGACTGCTTTTTCTGTGCCCCTGATAGTTTGGGTTGTTTTGTGTTAATTTTCATTCGTTTCCAAGATTTGTTTTTTATTTCTTTTTTGATCTCATTGGTAACCCATTCATTGTTAATAACATGCTACTTAGCTTCCATGTGGTTGAACGTTTTTCATGTTTTTACAGTAGTTGATTTCTAATCTCATGCCATTGTGATCCTACAATATGCTTGATATAATTTCAATTTTCTTGACCCTGTAGAGACTTGTTTTCTGTCCTAACGTATGGTCTATCATTTAGAATAAGCCATGTGCACTTGAGAATAATGTATATTCTGCAGCTTTGGGGTGAAATGTTCCATAATTGTCAATTAAATCCATCTGATCCTGTGTCATTTAGATTCTCTACTTTCTTGTTAATTTTTTGTCTGAAAGGTCTATCCAGCAAGCCAGTGGGGTGTTAAAGTCCCTATTTTATTGCATCAAGCTTTCCCCTCAGCCCAACCTGCACTCTCTCCAATCTGGGAGCCCTCAGGGGATGTCCTACTGATGGCTTAGGCCTGCTCCCCATGGTTCTCTGCTCTCTGGGAACATACCTGCTTAATGCCACCGTAGGCCCGGGTGTCTCTTCTCTGTGGGAGCCTGCTTGCCCTTCGCCGCCGGGGCCAGGGGCAATCAGGTCCCTGCTGTCTGCTCACTCACTGCAGGGGATGTTCCCACCCCGCCCCTGGCCACTTGAATGTGTGCCAGCTCAGAATGCCTGGATACTGGGAATGTTCCTGCCCCAACTCCAGCCACTTGGCACCGGCGCACGTAGGCCCGGAGTGGCCGGAAGCATTAGAGGACCCTGCCCACTCCAGGCCTATGCACGGGCTTACAGGCTCAGAGCGGGCTGGCTCCCATGAATGCCCATCCCCTTGGACCCGGGCCACTTGGTGCCTGCATATGCAAATTGACCCACCATCTTTGTTGGGTTAATTTGCATACTCACTCCTGATTGGCTGTGGGGCATCATGAAGGTAAGGTCAATTTGCATCTTTCTCTTTTATTAGTATAGATAGTGACCTTTATTGTCCCTTGTTATGGCCTTCATTTTGAAGTCTATTTTGTCAAATATGAGTATTGCTTACCCAGCTTTTTTTCTTTTTGTTTATATTTGCATGATTTTTTCCCCCATCCCATCACTCTCATCCTGTGTCTTTTGTTTTAATGTGGGTCTCTTTTAGACAGCATATTATTGATTCATTTTTTTTTATCCATTCAGCTACCCTATGGCTTTTGATTGGACTATTTAATCCATTGTAGTTAAGCCTTGATTGTTGTAGGTATCACTGGGAGGAATTGACCTCTAGGCCAATTGGCTGTGAGAATCAGCTGGTTCTACGGTGGGAGAACTTCTGTGCTGGAGACACCCTTATTGGGCAAGACTTGCTTCAATAGGGCTTTGGTACTTACTGAATCTGCCCCCTGAGTGTGTCCCTTATGGATCTGAGGAGTTGTAATCTGGATGGTCCCACTCTGACCACTGGGTACACTGGCTCTTGGATCTCTAAGGAGGTGCTAATTTTGCCTCTTCCTGAGGCTACCCAGCAGGAGCTACAGAGAGATCTGCAGATTCCTCTTCTTTGTTTGGGCAACAGGGTGGAGCAAACAGCAATGGCTGATCCTCAGCCCTTCCTTAAGAGGCCTCAGGTGTCAGTGTCCCATGGTAATTGCTGCAAGCACCTCTGAGAGAAAGCCACCCTCGAATTCCACCCACTGCCAGACAGTCCAGTTTTTCTCCGTATGAGTCTGGGTTCCCAGAGACTTGCCTGGGACTGGAGTTCAGAGCATTTGGGAGCCTGAGACTCCCTCCTGATTGAAAATGACAACCACATCCTCAGTTGCCAGCCCTTTCCGCATGTGCCTCTGTACCTCTGCACTTTACTTCTGCACCTCCTCTGAGTCTCAATGTGCTTTTCTCTTTCCTTCTAGTTGTAGAATTTCCACTCAGCCAGCCTTCCTGTGGTTCTGGATGATGTCCGTTTTGTCTTTTAGTTGTATTTTTGAAGTTGTTGTGGGAGGCAGCAATTTCCAGTGTTTACCTATGCTACCATCTTGGTTTCTCCTCTGTTTTCATTTTTCTTGTTTCAGATTCTCGCTGCCTGATCCTGTGTGACTTTTTTCTTCACTTGGTTACGGATTTTTCTGCCATTATTTCTTCAAAAAAGTTCTCTATCTCTTACTCCCTTTCTTCCCCTTCTGGCATACCTATAATGCTAATACTCTTATGTTTCATGTTGTCCCACAGTTCCCTTAAGCTGTGCTCTTATTTTTACATGTTTTGTTTTTTATCTTTTTGGTTTTCTGACTAATTTTTTCTACCCTGTTTTCTAATCTTCTAATTCACTGCTCTGATTCTTGGCTTCATCTTTTCTTCTGTGTATTCCTTCCACTGTGTTCTTTATTAGTACTGTATCATTTTTCATAGTTACTATATCTTTTCTCAAGCTGTTGAGCATTTTTACCATCATTATTCTGAACTCTATGTCTAATAAATCTCTTATCTCCATTTCACGTAGCTTTTCTTATGGAGATTTCTCTTGTTCTTTAGTTTGGAGCTTGTTTTTTTGTCTCTCCATTCTTCGTTCCTGTTTGGGTTTGTGTCTGTGTAGTAGGTAGGTCTATTAGAGGCCCAATGTGTAGTGCAGGACCATGTCTGATGCTGTTTGTGACTGGCCATGGGTACCCTGCTTGGAGCTGTCAGCAATCCACAGCTTATGGTTTGCTCTGCTGGTGCTGGGTGCCTTTGGAATGTACCAAGATGTGCACGAGGGTGTGCTTTTCCTAGCTCCAGGCCCACGATCAGATCAGGCATAGCCTCAAAACCTCCAGCCCCATTAGCACTCAGACTTGATTTGCCTCAGGCTATTGATCACAGGGTAGGTTGATAGATCTTCCAACAGGGTGGGGGAACTGCCTTTCCCCCCCAGGCAAAAACCACCTGGATTACAAAAGTCTGCCCCAGTAGAAATGAGGCCCCTGCCTCATTGTAAGGGAATAACTCACCACAGGAAACTGGGGCAGATGACCTCCTAGTTCCACCCCCAGAAATTCCAATCCTGTCTTCTGCTCACACAGCTCCAGTCCACTCTGCCCTCCCTCTGTCAGAGTCCCCTCTGTCCATTCCTGAGATAAGATATTAGGAGTGGCTGCTCACAGAATTTTGTGCATTGGCTCTTTAAGAGTGTGCCTGCATTTCTAGCAGTCTCTCACTAGCCATCAGCAATCCCATTGCTTTTCGCAGCCAGAGGTTATGTGGACACCTTCCTCTGTCTGGTCCTCTGGGCTGGGGAGCCCAGCTTCGGGTTTAAGAATCTGGAGTTCTCAGTGAGAACCCCCCACATCTTAGATATCTCTTTAGAACTTCAGCTGCTATTTGTGGGAACCTGGCCAGTCTTTTCACACCTCCACACTTCCTACTAGTCTCTATGTAGTTGCCGCTTTTTATTCTTGGTTATCAGGGTTCTCTCCAGCTAGACTTCAGATGATTTTTCAGGGTGGTTTTTCAATATTTTAGTTGTATTTCCAGTTTGGTCCTGAGAAAGTGTCTGTGTAGCTCCCACTTACTCCATCACCATTTTGGAATTTGAAGGCTTTTAAAAAATATATTGATCATGATTAATGTTTATAAACAACAGAAACCTCTTGATTTCCTCCAATTATATGAACCCTTCTTTTTAATAATATTATAGTCTATATATCCTATATAATAAAAGCCCAATATGCAAATCAACCAAACACTGAACACCCAGGAGGCAGACAGTCAATGCAGAAGCTGCCCCTGGTGGTCAGTGCGCTTCCTAAAGAGCAGTAAGCAGGCAGATGGAAAGGAGCGAGGGGTCCAGGACTGCAAGAGGGATGTCCGCCTGCTGGCTTAGGCCCGCTCCCCCGGGAGAGTGGGCCTAAGCCAGCAGGTGGACATCCCCCAAGGGGTCCAGGACTGCGAGAGAGTTCAGGGCTAAGGGACTCCCCTCCCCCCAGTGCACGGAATTTTATGCACCAGGCCTCCAGTACATAAAAATACATTTTTAAATAGAATTAAATGATATAAGCTTACTGTTCAAAAGAGATGGACCAGTGGTTCTAAGTTTTTTACGGCAATCTGGCTAATTAGCAGTTTAAGGCTGAACCCCTCTTGTGCAAATATTCAGAATTTGTGTTTATAATATCATTGAGAAAGACTGTCCTAATGACAGAAACATAATTCAGTTCAATAAAAATTAAGCATTTCCCATTCTTAACATAAAATATTAGGAACCAAAGTGTACATAGATGAAATCAATATTAACTAGACAAAGGGGGTGGTGAAGTCTTCAAAGAAATAATGTCACTATGTATATCTTAAAAGATTAGTGGAGGGAATAGTAAAGCTTCAGGGACTTGAGTAAACATAGCTGACCTAAGAGTGTAGGTGAGCTATCTGGTTAAAGTGGAGGATTTATACTGGGGAGCACTAGAAGATAAACCTTAGATAGGTATATTTGACAAAGATTGAGAAATCAGTCAGGCACTTCTATCAATCCCATTTAAAAGGATTAAATATGATTGAAAAATATCTATGAAACAATATTGTTGAGAGTCAATTGAAGAATAAAAAAGTTGAAGAATGAAGATCATTTGGAAATCATGGCCATTAAAAGTGTTAGCTAATTAGGAATTAGTGTTGTGGCTGTAAAAACTGAAAATAATTAGTGCATTTCTACTGCTTTCTGTTTTGTAAATAGGAATTTATGTTCAAAGTTTTAAAAATTACTAATTTGATATGAGGCATAGAATTTTATATTTAGAACAAACATAGGTGATTATAAATTTAGACTATTGCTAGCTATTATAATAACTAAATTCAACTATTTTCATTACTATGCACCATGGAATTTTACATTACACTCACATAACTGTTCAGATGTTCCTGATGGGTGAGTAATTTTCTTCCACACTGTAGTTCAGGTTTTCATACCTTGGCTCTACCCTTCCTTAGAGCCTTGGAGTCCTCTAAATTTATCCAGCAGAAAAGTAAAGGAAATATGGAGAAATGCACTTGCTTCTTTAAAGCTCAGCCCATAGGTGATATAAATAATTATATTCCGCTGGAATATCTTCTAGATGTAGGAATGGAAAATATAGCTTATAGCCTGTGGGTGTGCAGCTTGAAAATATTGCCTGTGGGTTCTCAGCAGTGATTCTCTTTATATGTGGCAGGGGGAGGATAAATTTTGATGGCTAGCAAGCCATCACTACTACAGAGACCACCTAGCCTAATTTTTATTTTGCAGATAATTTCCATGTTCAGAGAGATTAGCCAAGCATCTCAATTTACATAAGAAGTGACATGAATCCAGACTACATAACTCTAGTCATTGATTTATTCATTCATTCAATGATTATGGTATTTACATAGTTTTTATCTTGGGCCAGGCACTGTGGTAGTGTTACCCCCTGGGGCCTTGGTTCTTCTTATTTACACAGAAAAGAATTACAGGCTAATGAAATGTAAGTAAGGCAAAGCACAGGTTCAGGCCAAGAGAAACAATGGCCTCCAGCTCTGTGGACTATTTGATTTAAATGAGGGATTTTCTGGGTGGAGATCCTCGTTTGCATCCAGGGATAAGTGACAAAAAAAGTTTATATAACTATATTTCTTCTGCTCATATCCTTACCCGCAATGCATACAGAAGAGCTCATGGGGCATGGTGTGTGTGTGTCTGTGTCTGTGTGTGTGTGTATGTGTTTTAATTAGTCAAGAGCCCTGTAAGGTTGAACTGAAGTCATGTTGTTGTCCTTTGCACTTGCACTGAGAAACAACTTGTTCCTAATTTGCCCTTTGGTGGTCTGCTTC
Source organism: Myotis davidii (assembly GCF_000327345.1). Classification (NCBI taxonomy): domain Eukaryota; kingdom Metazoa; phylum Chordata; class Mammalia; order Chiroptera; family Vespertilionidae; genus Myotis; species Myotis davidii. Next base: position 3,283,953 of record NW_006294243.1, on the reverse strand, counting down.
AGAACTGGTGACTGTAGGGCCACCTACAGAGAGGCCATCTGAAGGCAAAGCTGGTCTGTCCCCAGTGAGGACCTCAGTGCAGGCCCAGCCCCAGATGCTCGAGTCTAGTTTCCTACCTAACAATAGGTGGTATGAATAATTTGTTTAGACAACACAAAAATTATATGCAAGCTGAATGGCTACTCTGCTTTACCATAGTAAGTTGTAAGTACTAAAATTATTACAATGAATTTATTTTAAAAATTACAACGTCTAATCTATTTTTTAAATAGTAGCTAAACAATTAGGTTTGGGGTCAGGCAGAAGTTGTGTAGAGTAATAAATACCTATGGCACTTCATGACTCTCTGGCTCTAAGTACTTTGACATTTTGTGCCTTGATTTTCTTGTTTTGAAAATTGAAACAATGTTAGTAAATGCTTCATTAATTCATTTCATTTAACAAGAATTTATTAAACACCGATCATGTACTAGATTCTAAGGATCTGTGAGAAAATAATTCAAGTTAATTATCTAAGTTCTCTGTGGTTAAATTACAGATAATATATCAGATATTTTAAGTTAGATAGAGAAACATAGAGCACAGTAAGGGACATAGAGAGTGCTTGAAAGGTGGATGTTTTAAATAGGGAGGTCATGAAAAGCTTCTCTGGTAAGTTGACAGGTGAGCACCCATCAGAGGAAACTAGAAAACAAGCCCTGTAGTAAGCTGACAGAATAATATTCAGGCAGAAGGTCCAGCAAATGCAAATATTAAGAAGCAGAAATGTGTTTGAGGAAGAAGTAAACTAGTGTTTCCCAGTCTAAGGGGATGGGAAAAGTAAGTACTGACCAAGAAAGTCTTATTATTCCCCTCGGCATGACTAAATTGTGGGCAGGTTTCTTCCTGACTCCATTGCCCTGCCCTCCCTTTTCTCAAAACATGAACGTTATACACTTACAACTGTAAATTCTTCTCTGCCTCTTTGAAAGGTATGCAAATCTTCTCCCAGCCTATTAGCAGTTTACAGCCCAGGATATATCTTTCTTAAGGACATGGGAACCACGTCTTTGAAATGTAAACATTGAAAGACATAGCTCTGCTATCTCCTCATTTCTGTGGGTGGGGAGGAGCCTAATTTCTCTGAGAACATGGCTCCAGTTATAGAAAACTTCCACTTATCATGAAGGTAAGTGAAATATTACTTTTCTTTTGGGTGAGGCCAATTAGCAAACACAAATGACCTATGCTTCCCCATACCCAGCTCTAGCCCTCTATTTACTTCCGTGGAATTAAGTTTAGTCTCTCCTCTATTGAAATACATATAGTCTTGAATAAAGTTTTTCTTGACTATTAAACTTTGGCACTACCAGTGTTATCAGAGAAATCGGGGTATCCCCTCCCTCCTGTGTGCTAGGGGTGGAGTTCTTAAAATATCTCAAGAAAAATAATTTTCTGAGACTTGTATGGGAGGATGAATGACTTTTATTTATGCAGCATTACATCCCTAGATTTCCAAAATCCCATTGCAGTCATAGAAGAAGTACATCTGGGGTTCAGTAAAGTTAAAAGCAAGGTGAGTGTCTAGAGTTTCCATTCCATGTTGGAGCAGGGTCCAGTGCAGCATCAGGAGAGCACACCCTGGGCAGTAAGAGTCCCAAGAGCATGCGGTGTGACTGCCAGACAAGTACCCTCCTGATGCCATCCCACTTTACTGTGTGCGTGTCTATTTTCTTCTCTGACCAGTCCCTTCCCTAGGGATCTGCAAGGAATAGACCAATAGCTCCCTGGGGACTATAAATTTTAGCTTCCTGCTGGAGCTGCCCTAATGACATGCTTTTAATATTTGGCTTTCCCTTTGCTCCTTTCATCTTATTAATAATTCAGTTAATTACAACAGTATCACTAGAACACTGTTCACAGAGTTAGGGCAAGGGCAGGTCACAGTGGTCTTTTGACTACCGTATGTCAAAATATTGGCTTTCTTTTGAGTGATTGAGGATTTCTCTGGAGTTCTGAGCAAAGGACAGTTAGAATACAACTTATCTTCTAAAAGAATCACTCTAGCTATCATGTGGAATAGAAATGGGAAGTAGAAATAGGGAAAACAGTTAAAAAAATGATTGCAATATCCTAATCATTGCATCCCTAAAAGGAAACACTCTAGTGAGCTGAGCTGTGGACACTACATCTAATTTCTTCATTTTCCATGGAAGGAAAAGGACATTATAAAGTACTGATTTGAAACGGAATTTTTGGACATGACCCAGATTCTTTGTCCGCTGGAGTTGAAGAATGAATCCACCAACAGAAAGTGGTATAGCAAAGGCAGAGATTTATTGAAGAACAAGTACAGACTCCCGCATGGGGAGAGGGAAAGTGTCCCACAGAATGGATTCCAACATGGGGAATGGGAAAAGGGTCCCACTGAGTTCTTTTTCCCTATGGCCTATAGAGGCTTCAGATCCTGGTGCCTTGATATCCCCTCTGATTGGTCACTATTCCCTTAGACTGGTTACTATAGGAACTCCTGAATTCAAATGTCAAACACCACATGGGGTGTGTGATTCTCTCCTCCCTCATTGTCCTTTTCTTTCTGGCTTTCTTCCTTCTTTATTTTGTAAATATAGACCTTTTGGCTACTTCCAGCTCCCTTGTCTTATGTAAATGCAACTGTTGCTGCTCCCCACACCTGGCTTCCTTGTGTTATGGAGATGTACCTTCTCCCAATCTGTAGCCCTGTGTTTTTCCATGGACCCCAATTCTAAAAATTTTCTAAGCCTGCCTATATTCCCCCAAAATTCCTTTTTCAGATTCATGGGCATTGACTAATTATTTGTTTCATCGGTGTGAGACTTTAGTTGGAATGAATACTAGATTGGCAAGCTTGTGTCATGGTCTGGAGAAAAGGCATTTAGCATTGACCTCTCAGAAGATAACAGAGTATGAGGATAATTGTATCTTATTTGAATGAGAGAGCAGTGGCTGTGTCTGTTTTATTGCTCTAACCTGGCAACCCAGGTTCTTATACAACCTCCTTATTTTACACTTCCAGAACAATGATTAGTGGCTGTTTGAATTTTGCTGATCTCTGCTTGCCTCACCTCTCCATTAGTTTGGCCTCAGCAATTGTAACATCACTATAGTACTTGTCATATTATAATCCCTCTATTAAACTACCTGGTGTTCTTGTTTGTTTGTTTTAAATCCCCAACTACTCCCTGACCAATAGAACTGGCTACTTTTTTCTATAAGAAGTAATTGGGCATTAATGTATTCTTTCTGACACAGTAATGATTAGTCTGTCATTTTACTGTAAATATTAAAGGGGTTTTGTCTTTGTTGTTCATTCTTTTAGTTGGTTAGTTTTTGCTGTGTTGAAGGAATTTATTTAAGATTTTATTTGGCATTCCACGTTATAGAATCAGGAGGCCTTGGGCAAATGATCCTGTTTTCTTGGAACCAAATGGATATCTGGATTTATACCTATGAATAATTGACAAGAGAACTGAGCGTGGTACAGTCTACCTTTACTATACATTTTGCTTAGTAGATCCCATCAACTATATAACATTGTTCAGAACCCAATACCCACAAAGATTTCTTCTATATCACTTCTCAAACAATGTCTACCTTGAGTAATGAAAAAAATGTCACAGAGGTACACAGCAATACATAGCAAAAATCCCGCAATAGCTATGGAATTCCTTAAGAGCTCTATTGAAGTATAGAGGAAAATATGAATTCAAGTTCTATGTTACTATCTCTTCATTTCTAAATCAGAACAACAATACTGATCTATATCTGTTGGGTGACATAAAATTAATTAGAATGTTATAGTTCTTTTAGAATTGTGAATAAAAGTGACTCTACATGAATACATTTTGGTATCCATTTTTAATGCTAATGCTCACACTAAAAAATAACATTTCTGCATCTTGATTTAGTTAGAGGTTTCTAATTTGTAATTTTTAAATACTCTAAAAGACTGCTTATTGGAAAAAAGAAAATATAGTCTTAGAAAATGTCTATGAAACAGAATGTGAAATCCACAAGGGAAGGAATTTTATTCATTGCTATATCCTAAACATATAGAAACATGCCTGACACAGTTCAGTATATATATTTTTTAAAGAATAGGCACAAAATTGTTTTGTTAAAACATGTACATTAATGGCTATAGTAAAAAAAAAAACCCACAAAACTCACCACAGTACCAATCTGAATTCTTATCCACATCAAAAGCCATGCCACACATACACCAAACACACACACACACACACACACACGTTCTTCCAAGTAAAAAATTAAATACACTATATAATTTCTCCATAAGAAACCATTTAAATGAAAAAAATAATTAAAAATAGTTTTGTTTTGTTTTTTGTTTGAAACCTATAAAATGTAAAAGTAACCTTAGCTGATATTGATATAAATAAGAACCAATAAAAATGTTACTTTAATTTTATATTATTCCTATATTTGTATGATGTCTGTAAATCATTCTTATGCAATTGTATAAATATGTTTCTTGGATTTTGGTGCATCAACACAGGCCTTTCTTGTATAGTGTATTCTTTCCCCGCATATACTCAGCTTTAAATTTCATAAAATATTGCCAAATTGGCATATCTTTTTACTTTCTCATTACAAAATCCTCTAGCCCTCTGGTTCTGATAGAAATCTAAAATTCAAAACAGGTATTCTTATCATGGAATTACATTAATAGCCATAATTTATAAAAGTAATGCTATTAAAAAAACTAACACAACTAACTCCTGTCATTCTGTCAGGTACTAATCTTATGAGAATCTATAAGGGAACCTTAGCTGATTAAATATGAAATTTGGACTTGACTTCTTCAAAACAAAACAAGCAAAAACAAACAAACCAAAAAGGAAACAAAACATTAAAATAATTATTATTTCTCAGCTTTACTACTTTTATTAATACACTAGAGGCCCTGTGCACAAATTTGTGCACTATTGGGGTCCCCCGGCTTGGCCTGCAGGATCAGGCTGAAACCGGCTCTCTGATGTCCCCTGAGGGGTCCCAGATTGTGAGAGGGTGCAGGCCAAGCTGAGGGACTCCACCGACTGGGGAGAGACACGGGAGGTTGGCCAGCCAGGGAGGGACCACAGGAGGGCTCCAGGGCATATCCAGCCTGTCTCACTCAGTCCCAATCGGCCAGACCCCAGCAGCAAGCTAACTTACCGGAGCAGAATGTCTGTCCCCTGGTGGTCAGTGCACATCATAGCAAGCGGTTGAGTGGCCTTAGCATATCATTAGCATGTTACACTTTGATTGGTTGAACGACTGACTGTTTGACAAGACACTTAGCATATTAGGCTTTAATTATATAGGATATCATGGATGTCATCATTGTTGCTTTGACTTTCATGGTTAGATGTCTTACTTTGTGGGCCTGACTCATTTATTCTGAAATCCAGGCCTCTCACATTAATGAATATTTATTTCTTTAAGTCATCTGGGAAAGGAGAACTTACATCATTCCTACTTTCCTCTCTTTTTAGTGAGATATTTTACTTATTTACCTTTTATTTTTTTTTTATTTTTTTATTTTTTCAAATTTTATTTTTTATTACAAAGGGTATTACATATGTGTCCATTTTTTTCCCCGCCCTAGACAGTCCCCTAGCCTCCCCTATTCCCCAGTGTCTTATGTCCATTGGTTAGGCTTATATGCATGCATACAAGTCCTTTGGTCGATCTCTTACCCCCCTACCTCCCGCCCCCGAACCCTCCCCGGCCTTCCCGGTGCAGTTTGCCA
>NW_006294243.1:3268043-3272299 GCF_000327345.1 Myotis davidii | reverse complement strand
AATCCCTGGGTTCCTTTTACCTTTCCAGGGGAGTTCTGCTCTTCCCGGCTGCAAACCAGCTGAGCCCTTTCGCCAACTCGGGGTGGGTGCTATTAGTTTCAGCTGCTCACTCCATTTGCTCCGGGACACGACCTGGGACGCGTCTGCCTATATCGCCGCCATCTTCTCTCCTCCTTATTTACCTTTTAAATGGGCAGGGATTACTTCCATTCTTCAGAGGAGCCCCATTTAACCAACATACGGCTTTCCTTTTGTGGTCTCTTAAAATGTACAATGGGCCCACGAATTTCCCATTTCATGCTTATCAACAAATTAAACCTTCTGTAAATTCCCTTGTTCATGTCTTGGCATCCCTCAATTTATAAATATGGTATATTTCAAATTTCCATTTAAAGTTTGTTATTTAATACCTAAAATTCATTATCAGTGGAAAACAATATCATAAACTGTGTTTATAGCACCAAGCCAACACCAAACCTTTTGAGCAATATTTTTGGCTATATGATTTGAAATAATTATAACAATATTTACTTTGGGAAATATACTTATTTCTCTAAATTGATATAACCCATATCTCTAACACTATAGTGACCTGGGTTTAAGAAATAGATAGGTATAACAATGTAAATATATATATATATTTCATTGATTTTTTACAGAGAGGAAGGGAGAGGAATAGAGAGTTAGAAACATCGATGAGAGAGAAACATCCATCAGCTGCCTCCTGCACACTCCCCACTGGTGATGTGCCTGCAACCAAGGTACATGCCCTTGACCAGAATCGAACCCAGGACCCTTGAGTCCGCAGGCCGATGCTCTATCCACTGAGCCAAACCAGTTAGGACATAAGTATATTTTAAACATATATCTATTATGACCACCAGCAACCCTTGGAAAGCCCGATGGCATTGCATTCAATTTGTTTTTCATCAAAACTACTTAAAATTCCTTAAGTTTCACTGAAATTTTGCTGGGAGTTCTCAATAGTTGTTTCACGCTTATTTTAAGACATCCTAAAAGATATTATGTTATATATTGTTTTAGCCTCTCTGCTGTTTTCCTTTTTTTCTCTTTTAGCTCTATACTCCTTGACCTAATTTCTTATTGTTGTCCATTTTCAAAATGCTAACCCTGCCAATAGTAAGCACTAAGAGTATTGCCTCTTCAGTTAGTGCTACTTATTTTCAAGGTTTAACTCACTGCTGTCACCTCCACCAATGACAATCCTGTTGACCTTGCAGATGTTGTCTTCCTCCCAACAGTTCATAGATCATTTCCAATGCCAATGCCCAATCTTCCAAGAAGATTATAGAGAACTAGTTCTTTTGTTTTTACTAATTCTTTTAGCAAAACCTCCACAGCTTATGTAAAAAACAAACAAACAAAAACAAAGAGAGAAAAAGAGAGCTCTGAGGTGAGGGTGGGCTTTGCAACTAGGCAGGAGGTAGAAATTGTGGAAAGAAAAGAAAATCTAAAGTATTGAAAGGGAGTTAAAAATAAACTCCATAATAAAGTCCCCAGAATGCTTTTCCTTCTTATCAGCTTTCTTCCTTCATCAGCATGTATTGGTCTTTTATACATTGATTAACAAAAAAAGATGGAAATATAGCATGCATACCAAGTGGGCATAGAAACATAAACATGTAGTTTTAAAATATTAAATAAATATCTGTGTAGCTATTATTCAGGCCAATATATCAAACATTATTTTAAGAAAATATAATGTTCCTTTATCTTCTTCAATGAGATTCTTCTTTGAATTACTCTAATTTAATGTGTAATGCTATAGCATTTTTATTTTCACTGCTAAATTATAATCATTGTATGAGTATACTGAAAATTATAATTCCATTTTGGCTATGGAAGAGGGGTGTTGTACCTTTTTGTTGGCATAGTCAACATTGATATAAAAACATTTTTGCAAATATATCTTGATACACATGTGTAAGAACTTTTCTAGGGTAGATAATGAGGAATAGAATTGCTAGTTATAGGATATGTGCAGGCATATCCCATTTTACTAGGTTACGCAAAACTGATTTCCAGAGTGGTAGTAACAATGATAATTCCATCAACTAACATCCTTGTCAGAACATGGTATTATCTAACTTTGCCCATCTGCTGTATGTGAAATTATATGTCATTGTGGCTTTAATTTTCATTTTCTTGATTATTAATTTAACATATATTCTTAAATTTTATAGGCCATTTGTGCTTCTTCCTCAGTGAAATTTCTGATTACTCCTAGTGCTTAATTTTTATTACTTTGTCTTTTTCTGTTAAGCCATAAGAATTATTCATTATGTATTCCAGATAAATGCTATGCTGGTTTTATGTTTTGTAAAGTCCTTCTCTTAGATTATTGACAGATTTTCACATTTTATGTATCTTTTGATGAATATAAACTTCACCTGAAATTGTTTTCTGTGTATTGTGTGAGATAGGGCTGTCCTTGTTCCAGGAACATTTATTGCCTACTAGTCTACATTACCCCTTCCTGAATTTGGAATGCTGGTCAAACATTCTGACTATCTAAGACTTTAAATTTAGCTCAAACATACGTAATAATTAAATTACTGGGGATGCCAAAGGAAGCAGTATAGTTCCCTCTGGCTGCAGGTACAATTATGTCTCAAGGTTTTCTTCAAGGTAAGGATATTACCATGTTTCTTTTTCTCTCCTCTATTACTGAAGGTCTTAAATTGATAAATCTGACTAGGTCTTACTGATGACCTGAACGGTGAGCCAAATGTGTTTTTCCCAGGATCATGTCTCACAACACAGCAGGCCAAAAGATTTAAGCAAAAGTGTGGAAAGTTTATTACAAGCAGATGTAGAGTCCTGAGTGAGGTGGGGGGCCAAAGATTGGTTTGCCCGTTAAAGCCTTGTAGCCCAGGGGTATATAGTTGCTACAAGCCTGCTCTTTGTCTTCTTGTATCATCACCTGATTGAGTCCCTCAATTGTTTTTTTTGGCCCAGCAACAGACCTAAAATTTCCATTTCTATGTGTTCTTTCTCTGTTCCCGTGCTGAACTGTCTCTGTTTCTATGCATTTGTACATCATGTTGCTACAGGCCCTCCCTTGTTTTCCCATGCCTCCTGCTTTGAGTCCAGAAACATTTTATTATTTCTGCTTGGTTGGTTCCTGTGGTTAGGCTGTTCAAACTGCCATGTCTGTCCCTGCCTGTGTCCCACCTGCCTTTATTTCCACGAGACCCTGCCCTATCTGCCTGTGTTTCAAGTTAACCTTCTCATTACTAGATTCAGGGCCTCAATAGAGAAAATGCAAAAATGAAAATTTGGTGACTTCGATTATATCTTTTGTTTTTTTTTTTGTTAATCCTCAGCAAAGGATATGTTTTCATTGATTTTTAGAGAGAGTAGAAGGAAAGGGGAGAGACAGAGAAAGATATCGATGTGAGAGAGATACATCTATTCATTGTCTCCTACATGTACCCTGACCAGGGCCAGGGATCAAGCCTATAACCTAGGTACTTGCCCTTGACCAGAATCAAATCAGGGACTCTTCAGTCCACAGGCCAACATTTTATCCACTGAGTCAAACCAGCTAGGGCTAGATTGTATCTTGCTTGTATGTTATTGTACTTTTGTTCTTGAAAAAGTCAGAAAAAAATCTTTGGGTTTCTAAGTATTATCCACAACAGCATCAAAATAAGGTATCTCCCAACCTCTAACCATTAGTCTAAATATTTATCCAAAGGAGCATTGTTTATTGGTTATAGGAATCTGCAACATTGATTTTAGATTACATTTGAGTCATTATACCTAGGGAATCTTTATAGTCTTGGTGTCAATTTCCAAATAGAAACTTAATCAAATATCCTCTACTATAGTTCTTGTCACTCTGTTGTCTAACTGATACTCTTATAAGAATGTTTTGCTAGATATAAAATTCTATTACTACAGAATTCTTTTTGTTAATATATTCAATTTTTTTTTTTTTTTGGGATGTGCCCACAACCAAGGTACATGCCCGTGGCCGGAATCGAACATGGGACCCTTGAGTCCACAGGCCGACGCTCTATCCACTAAGCCAAACTGGTTAGGGCTACAGAATTCTTCTTTAAGACTTCAAAGGGTCTTCCTTTTACTAGGATCAGCAAATAAGACAGGGAATTTGAAAATAATATTATGTGTTCTTCTTATTGGTGATCATTAACATACAAATAGTTTTCATTTTTCTGCTCTTTCACGTCTTAATAGAGAGGAATCATGGTAAACAAAACCATTTATAG
>NW_006294243.1:3261659-3267176 GCF_000327345.1 Myotis davidii | reverse complement strand
TGCTGGCTGGCTGAAGTCCGGTGGTATTTGTTACAGAGTTTCTGAAACTGCCGGCTCAGAGGCCTGCAGCAGCAGGCGGGGAACGTTGGAATCCGTCACTAAGGCAAGCAAGCCTCATGTTAGTTTCAAGCTGCCTGGCTGCCGGTGGCCATCTTGGCTGACAGTTAATTTGCATAATCTCGCTGATTAGCCAATGAAAAGCGTAGCGGTCGTATGCCAATTACCATGTTTCTCTTTTATTAGTGTAGATGAGTAATGGTACACTTGCATACACACTGTCTATGCTTATAGCCTCTCTAGAAACATAAATCAGAAACCTAGGATTATTAAGAGCATTTCAGGAAGAAATGGGACAAGAGCAACTTCCTTAGAAATAATGTGTTGTCGTTCTTTTTTTGCATCACTTAAGTTTTTTTTTTAATATATTTTGTTGATTTTTCAGAGAGAGGAAGGGAGAGGGGTAGAGAGTTAGAAACATCGATGAGAGAGAAACATCAATCAGCTGCCTCCTGCACACCTCCTACTGGGGATGTGCCCACAACCAAGGTACATGCCCTTGGCTGGAATTGAACCTATGACCTTTCAGTCTGCAGGCTGATGCTCTATCCACTGAGCCAAACCGGTTAGGGCACTTGTTTTATTTTAAATGAATTCCTATAGTTTCTCTATCAGTGTTTCCATTATTCTATATTAGAATAGCTTTTAAAATATATTTGAGTGATTTACTTAAATTTCAGAATTTCAGTAACTTAAAAATTTATTTTTCCACCTTTTTGTTTGTTTGTTTTTAAATCTTTATTGTTGAAAGTATTACACATGTCCCCTTTTCCCCCCATTGACTCCTTCTAGATCACACCAACCCCTACTACAGGCTCTTACCAGCAACCCTCCCTCCCCAGACCTTCACCACCCTATTGTCTGTGTCCATGAGTTATGCATATATGCATACAAGTTCTTTGGTTGATCTCTTCCCACCCTCCCCCGCCTTCCCTCTGCAATTCCACAATCTGTTCCTTACTTCTGTGTCTCTGGATCTATTTTGCTTCCAAAATAAAAACATTTTTTTCTAGAGATATAGTAGAATATATCTGAAATTATAGTGTATATAATTCACAAGGTTGCAAGTTACCTGTTCTCTTTATTTGATATAATTTATTAATATCCAAAGTTAGCTAGCATATTCCTATTAAGCAGAGCACTGTCAATGTTAACTGACAGAAGTTTTATCACATATTAAAAACAGTTTTATCCCTTATTGGTGATAACATTGGCAAATATGTTCTCCTACGCAGTGGGCTTTCTTGTTGTCTTGTTGATGATTCCTTTGGCTGTACAGAAGCTTTTTATTTTGATTTAGTCCCATTTGTTTATTTCTCTTTAGTTTTCATGCCCTACATTCTAGAAGCTGTATTGGTGAAGATATTGCTGCCTGTGGATTCCTTTGATATTTTTATGGTTTCCCATCTTATGTTTAAGTCCTTTATCCATTTTGAGTTTATTTTTGTGTATGATGTAAGTTGCATTTTTTTTGCATGTGTCTGTCCATTTTTCCTAACACCATTTATTGAAGAGACTGACTTGATTCCATTGTATTTTCTTGCCTCCTTTGTCAAATATTAATTGAGCCTAGTGGTTTGGGTCAATTTCTGGGTTCTCTATTTTATTCCATTGGTCTATATGTCTGTTCTTGTGCTAGTATCAGGCAGTTTTGAAAACAGTAGCTTTGCAATACAGCTTGATATCTGGTATTGAGATCCCACCTACTTTGTTCTTCTTTCTCAGGATTGCTGCAGCTATTCTGGATCTTTTTCTTAATTCCAGATGAATTTTTGGAGAGTTCCTTCTAGGTCTGTGAAATAATCTCTAACATTTACAGGGTATTCATACAGTTTAACAAAAGGAAGATAAACAACCCAATCAAAAAATGGGCAAGGTACCTAAATAGATACTTTTCAAAAGAAGACAGAAGGAAGACCAAAAGACATTTGAAAACATGCTCAAAGTCACTAATCATCTGAGAGATGCAAATCAAAACAACAATGCGGTACCATCTCACACCTGTCAGAATGGCTATCATCAACAAATCAACAAACAACAAGTGCTACTGAGGAGGTGGAGAAAAAAGGAAGCCTTGTGCACTGCTGGTGGGAATGCAGACTGATGGAGCCACTGTGGAGAACAGTATGGAGTTTCCTCAAAAAACTAAAAATGGAACTCCCATTTGACCCAGTAATCCCATTTCTAGGAATATATCCCAAGAAACTAGAAACATCAATTAGAAAGGATATATGCACCCCTATGTTCATAGCAGCACAATTCGTCTTATGAATCTGAACAGTCTCTGAGAATATAACTGTAGCCGTTTCAAAATCTTCTGTTTGCTCTATTAACTCTGTGACCTTGCATATCACCCATTTGTGGAATATAATTAACAACATAAACTGATGAACAAAAACAGATCCAGAGTCAGAGAAGCATCGATCAGACTATCAAACCTCAGAGGCTAGACAGGGGAGGGTGGGGGTCAGGGGGAGAGATCAAAGGACTTGTATGCATGCATATAGGCCTAACCAATGGACACAGACACCAGGAGAGTGAGGGCAAGAGTGAGGTGGGGGTGGCAATAGGGGGATAAGGACACATATATAATACCTTAATTAATAAAAAGAGAAAAAATGAAAAAAAACAGGTTTATCAATTGCCATAATTATACAAAATAGAAAGAAAAGAAAAAGTTGCATTTGCAATTTAAAGCTCTCAGGCAGGTGTGTAATGTCACATGTCTGCAGAAGCCTATTTATAAATGCACATTTTAATACCAACTCATTGGCCTGATTCATTAAGGGGAAAAGTGCTGATTAGAAACAATTTTCATTTTTTCAGTGCACCCCAAGAGTTCTTCCTTTCTAAAAAAAAAAATATTTCTAAATATAAAGTTTAGACTCATTTTAATGGATTTAAAAACTTTTATGAATTCATAAATATTGTTTCTCTGATATTATTGCTTAAGCAGTATATAGATATAAAATTAAATAATATTTAAGTTATAAATTTATATGCATGCATGTGTATGTTTGAAGGTGATACAGAATGCTTTTTCTTGAAAAGAAAATCAAAGTGGACAATAAATATCATAAATTTGTATTATAATCCTTCAATGGTTTGAAAATAAACAATGTAAGATTTTAAAAATCATAAAATCTAATATATTGATAAAAATTAAGAGAAATGCTCCTCTTATGAATATTCTATGTTTTTTTTCTGTGGGAACCTTTTGTTTTTCTTTTTATTTTGCTTATGTTTCCTTTTAATATAATGTATTGCTGTTGGAATCCTTGTTTTTCTAAGCCAGTTCTCATATAAGTATGAATTTAATTTTATAACTAATTTTTTATAAAAGTAAGAGGGGATATGATTTGATTTATGTTTTAGAAGCACACATTTATACCTAGGTGAAAAATCAATAGAAGGTTAAAATATTTGCATGCAAATCTTAGGAGTCAGGGAAATTAGTTAGGGTGCCATCACTTAAGACCAGCTCAAGGATGATGAGCCTGTGAACAAGAGAAGGAACCTGGGAATGGAAAGGAAAAGACAGATCTCAAAAATCAGGAGATGGAATTAACACAATGTGCTGACTGATTGAATGTGAGAGATGAGATAAATGGATGACTTGAGGATCATAATGAGGTTTCCTAGCTTGAGTGACACCCTGAATAGTGATTTTATTGACTGAAAGGAAAAGTAAACAGCTTTGGAAAGGAAGATAACTGACTGGATTTTGTGAAACTAAAGTACTTTATAAGACATGCACGGTAAATTTATCCAGCAAACCATTTTATAATACATTTCTATATCACATGATAAAGGGGGTATTATAAATAATTATTTGAAAATTATTGAAGTAAATGATCATTCTTATTAAGCCATTAGGTTAAACCACTAAAATATAGAATGAGCAGAAAATAGACCAATAATTGAACGTGTGAAACACAAATATTTAAAGGGCAGGTAGTAAAAGGGAATTCGGGACACAGGGCATAAAAGGAGTTATCAGAAAAGAGAGAGTCAAATGAAATGCTGGATATTGTATCATTGAGGTTCATGAGGGAAGCATGGTCAATATTATTAATTGGTGCATAAGTTTTGAGAAAACAACATTACAAGATCACTATTGACTTTTAGACTAGTTATAGAAAAAGGGTTTGGAGCAAACTCCAAATTGCAGTGGGTAGGAGAGTAAACTGGAGGATGAAGAGCTCATAATCCCATGGAATGTTCTCAATTGTTACTTTCTATATCAGCGATATTTAATTATCTTATAAAAATACCTTATTACACTTCAACTTGAGTTAGCTCTAAATTGGCACTGCTACTAAGCTCATTTCTTTCAGTGGATGTTCTCCTTAACTAATACTTAACAGAAATTCATACACATGCTTAAAACATTTAAGACTGAAATTACAATAATTTTCTCACTCTTTGGGAATTAGTAAATTTTCATTCCCTGTAAATCCTTCCCTCTCTCAGGTTGCTTGTTTTGCATAAAGCATTTTGATAGCTATGATAAAGTTATTTATTCCTTTAAAGAAAGACTTTTACTTGACTCAAGTTTGAAATTATCTGAGACGCAAATTTATATATATATATATATACTAGAGGCCTGGTGCACAAATATTTGTGCACTCGGGGGGAAGGGGGGGTCCCTCAGCCTGGCCCCTGCCCTCTTGCAGTCTGGGACCCCTTGGGAGATAACGACCTGCTGGCTTAGGCCTGCTCCCGGGTGGCAGAGGGCAGGACCAATCCCTAGGTGCAGCCCCTGGTCGGGCTCAGAGCAGGGCCGACTGGGGAGTTGGGGCGCCGCCCCCTGTCATGCACAGAGCAGGGCGGACCGGGAGGTTGCGATGCCACCCTCAGTCACACTCAGGGTAGGGCTGATTGGGGGGTTGGAGCACTGTCCCCTGTCACACTCAAGCCAGGGTCGATGGGGAGGTTGCAGCGCCACCCCCTGTCACGCACAGAGCAGGGCCCATCAGGGCCGATGGGGAGGTTATGGCTCTACCCCATCACACACAGGGCAGGGCCCGTGGGGGGCAGGGGGGCTTGGGGTGCCACACCCTGTCACACACAGAACAACAGGGCGATCAGAGGTTGGGGAGGTCCCCTGTATCGGGCACAGAGCAGGGATGATCAGGAGGTCGGGGTGCCTTCCCCTGCCACGAACAGAGCAGGGCGGATAGGGAGGTTGTGGCCCCACTCCGTCACATGCAGAGCCACAGGACGAACAGGGGATTTGTGCGCTGCCCCCTGTCATGCTGATCCCGGTGCCGGGAGGCATTTTACCCTTTTACTATATAGGATAAAGGCCTGGTGCATGGGTGGGGCTGGCTGGTTTGCCCTGAAGGGTGTCCTGGATCAGGGTGGGGGTCCCCACTGGGGTGCCTGACCAGCCTGGGTGAGGGGATGATGGCTGTTTGCAGCTGGCCACACACCCTTCAGGGTGGGGGTCCCCACTTG
>NW_006294243.1:3250584-3260393 GCF_000327345.1 Myotis davidii | reverse complement strand
AGCAGAGTCTTGAGCAGGTCCAGAGCAGATCCGGGGGCCCGGCCGAAGTCACAGCGGAAGCTTGAGCAAGGCCGGAGTGGAGCCGGGGTGTGGGGCGGGCCCTACCCAAGCTGTGGTGGAGGCTTGAGTGGAGCCAGGGGGCCCTGCCCAAACCACAGAGAAGGTCTGAGTAGGCCTGGAGACAAGGAGGTGTGTGCCAGTGGTGGCTTGCCAGCCGTCCCGCCTCTGTGCGTGAACTGCAGAGGAAACACCTTTTCTTATCGCTCATTGGCTAAGCTTCCAGTATGCCACTGGTAGTGTTCTTGGTAACTTGGGTAATAAGAATTCAGGAAGGTGATCTGGGGTTTTTCCACATCACTCCTGGAGGAAAAAACAAAAGTCTGCTGCTGGGGGGGCTAAGAAATGTCATATGCTGCCCAGCCAGTTTGGATCAGTGGATAGAGCCTTGGCCTGTGGACTGCAGGGTTCGGGTTTGATTCTGATCAAGGGCATGTACCTAGGTTGCAGGTTCCTTCCTTGCCGGGGCCTAGGTCAGGGTTCATGCAGGAGGCAACCAATCGAAGTGTCCCTCTCACGTTGATGTTTCTCTCTCTTACCCTCTCTCTTCCACTCTCTCTAAAAATCAATGGAAAAATATCCACAGGTGAGGTTAAAAAAAAGAAAGAAAGAAAGAAATGTCATATCCTATGAAAGACACATCTTGAAAATGCTTAAAGAAAGTTGTTATTTTTTCATGGTGAAGGAACTGGAGTCCGTGTTGATGAAAACAACTTGGTGGCTGTGGCAGCCAGCAGTGGCAGCAGCAGCGGGGTAATGGGGGTGGTGCTTTCGCCTGATCAGCCCGGTCACCTTCTGCAGAGGGAGGCCAGACTGCGGCTTAGGCCCTCTCCCTGAGTGGGCCTAAGGCATCAGTAGGATATCCCCTGAGGGCTCCCAGACTCTGAGAGGGGGCAGGCTGGGCTGAAGGATCCCCACCACAGTGCATGAATTTTGTGCACTGGTCCTCTAGTCCTATATAATAAAAGGATAAGACTGGTCGCTATGACGCACTCTAACCACCAGGGGGAAGATGCTCAACACAGGAGCTGCCCCTGGCAGTCAGTGTGCTCCCACAGGGGGAGTGCTGTTCAGCCAGAAGCCCAGAAACTGGGCTCATGGCTGGTGAGTGCAGCGGTGATGGCTGGAGCCTCTCTGGCCTCCGTGGCAGTTCAACATCCCCTGAGGGCTCCAGGACTGCGAGAGGGCACAGGCTGGGCTGAAGCGCCCCCCCCACCCCACCGCCGCACACGAGTGTACAAATCTCGTGCACCGGGCCTCTAGTTAATAGATAAGAAGATAGCAAGGGATACTTTCATTTCAGACAGTAATGTTTCAAGTTGTTAAATCTACCTTATTATAAATGAGTAGATAATGAATAGAAATTAAGATACTATGTAAATATCTGCTGTACACTTCTTTGAGATCACATATATATATATATATATATATATGGCTACAAAACATGGATTAAGTCATTCTACAACTGAACTGCTTAAGGAATCACCTTTGGCTGCCATGCAATAGAGTATCTTACATTTGCTTAAAACATGAGCTCTACCCTGGCAAGCATTTATTACTTACTAGTAATGTCCTGGTGGGAGTTATTTTATTGTAAAACACTATTTTCTATTAAATACCATTCATTTAATTTTAAAATTTCCATCTTGCATATGTAATCTTTCTACACATACTCAGGGCAATTCAGAAATAGCAATGCATATCATATAGATTTCCAGCACGAAATAAATAGTATATTTCAATTTAAATAAATAGAGGATGGCTTTATGAAAAAACTATGCACATAGTTGTGGAAAGGGTTAGGAAATTTATAAGAGATAGTGAAATATGCCAGGGCTAGCAAAGTTTCCACACCACCCTTAGATATTTGGGATGAAGAAGGAAGAGTTAGTAGGAAATTGGAGACAGAGAGGGCTATTAGATATGCTGACTTATAGAAAGCTCAGACTTTTCTGTGAAAAATCACAGACAGCTTGCAGCATAGCCAAAGGAAAGGAGTAGAGAGAAGAAATATCTGATTCCATTCTCTCCTTGCCTCTTTTCCATCCCCTATTAGTGATTCTTATTGATGGAACTGAGAAGGGAAGGGAAGGGAATTGGTTGGTAGAATCAGTACAACAACATCCAGGGACATAGAACTTGATGGAAAAACATGAATAATGGATAAGGATAGGATAAACTAACTAAATGAATGAATGATGATTGAATAAATGAATGAATAAAATGTGTGTATATATACATAAACATACATATACATATACATCTATACTAATAAAAGGGTAATATGCTAATTAGACCAGATTTGTTCCAGACATCCTTTCAGATGTCCTTCCGGACAAACCCACAATGGTTGCAAGGGCTGAAGGCAGGCAGCCATGGTGGCAGCTGTGAGGGATGAGGGCAGGCAGCAGTGGAGGCCGGCAGTGGCAGCAGCAGCAGGGTGATGGGGGTGGCACCTTCCCTTGATCACCTGGTTGCCTCCCATAGAGGGAGGCCAGAGGCAGCAGCAGTGGCTGGGGTAATGGGGCAGCACCTTCCCCTGATCAGCCTAGTCATCCCCCACATAGGGAGGCCAGACTGTGGCTTAGGCACCCTTCCTGAGGGCAGTGGGCCTAAGCCATCAGTAGGACATCCCCTGAGGTCTCCTGGATTGTGAGAGGTGGCAGAGAGGCCTGAGAGACCACCCTCCCTTCTCCCCCGCCAGCTCCTAGGTGCCTGCGGCCAGCCAGAGGGAAGGAAGCCTGGGTCTCGGGTGCCTGTGGCTGGCTGGAGGAGAGAAGCCTGGATCCCAGATGCAGGGGCCAAGACAAAGGCGGTTAGGGGCGATCAGGTAAGCAGGCAGGTGAGCAGTTAGGAGTCAGTGGTCCCAAATTGTTAGAGGGATGTCCTACTGCCGGTTTATGCCCGATCTCTGTGAGAGGGGTCCCAGATTGGAGAGGGTGCAGGCCAGGCTGAGGGATCCCCCCACCCCATGCACAAATTTTGTGCACTGGCCTCTAGTATACATATAATGTTCAACATGGGTAGGTCTCAGGGAAATAAAAATTTACAACAAAATGACATTCCACTATAAACCCATTAGAATAATTAAAAAAGGCAAAATAAAAAAAATAATATGAATGGGTATTAGTGAGGGTATAGAGTAATCTAAACCATTATGTGTTGCTGTTCAAAGTGTAAATTGATATAACTTTGGCAAATTCTACCAAAACTGATTATAATCTATGACCAAACAATTCCATTTCTGGATTTATAGAAGTGTGTTATTTTGTATATCAAAAGAGTTATACAAGAATATTATTAATACTTTTTACAATATTTAAAAGTAAATACAATCCAAATGTCTACCAATAGTATATAATGAAAGAGAAGTATGCAAATTGTCCCCTCACCCAGAGTTCTTCTGGGAGTTCGACCAAGAGGCGGGCTGGCCGGGAGGAAGGAGGGAGTACCTGGCCAGCAGCCAGCAGCTGGCAGCCACTAGGGACCCTACCAGTGCATGAATTCCGTGCACTGGGCCTCTAATAGTGAAGTAAATAGATAAATTGTGGTATCCTATATAATAAAGAGGTAATATGCAAATTGACCATCACACCCTTGCACAAGATGGCCATCTCCATGTGGTCAAAAGATGGCTGCCCCATGTAGTCACAAGATGGCTGCCAAAGGATGGCCAGCAGGGGAGGCCAGTTAGGGGTGACTGGGCCTGCAGGGGAGGGAGGGCAATTGGGGTGGACCAGGCCTGCAGGGGAGGGCAGTTGGTGGTGACTGGTCTGGCATGATGGGGCAGTTGGGGGCAATCGGGTCAGCAGGGGAGCAGTTAGGTATTGGTCAGGCTGGTAGGGGAGTGGTTACAGGGTGATCAGGCTGGTAGGCAGAAGAGGTTATGGGCAATCAGGCTGGTAGGCAGGTGAGTGATTGGGAGCCAGCAGCTCCAGATTGTGAGAGGGATGTCCAACTGCCGTTTTAGATCCGATCTCCTGAGGGATCCCAGATTGGAGAGGGTGCAGGCTGGGCTGAGGGACAGTCTCCCCCCCCTCCCCCCCCAATTCATGGATTTCATGCACTGAGCCTCTAGTGTTCATATAATGAAATACAAGATAGCCACGAGAAGAAACATCCAACATCATAGACAAAACTCACATACAGTATTTAGTGAAAATAGTCAAACACTAAAGGTCGATGCTCAACCACTGAGCCACGTGGGCTGGGCTAAAACTGTATTTGTGATATGTTGATATGTGCAGCTTTCTATACTAGGAAGTATTTTGCTATTTTTATACTTTTTCTATTAAAACATTTCACCAAAGTGCCTTTACAGACAGATATTTCTACTAAATATTAGGTCTAATGATCATTTCAGTCAATATCTATTTCTGGAGTTGGTCAAACAATATATGTAGCATTTTAAGAAAGTAAAACTTTAAGAAACATGTTTGTTTGTTTTTTTAAATCAGGGAGAGATATAATAATCTGATTGTTTCAAATGTCTCCATTATACAAATTATTAACACCAGTCCCATATATTTAAAAAAAAATTTAATCCTCTCCTAAAGGTATGTTTTTTGGTTAGTTTTGTTTCTAATTGATTTTTAGAGAGAAAGCAAGAGTGAGAGTGAGAGAGAGAGAGAGAGAGAGAATCACTGATGTGAGAGATAAACATCCATCAGTTGCCTTCCTTATGCCCTGACCTGAGATCAAATCCTCAACCTAGGTATGTGCCCTGACCAGGAATGGAACCAGACACCCTTTCATGTTTAGGATGATGCTCTAACCAACTGAGCCACCTGGCTAAGGCACACCCATATATTTTAAATAGTAAATTAAATTTTAGCATTTTAGAAGTTTGTACATACATTCCAGTCTTTTTAAAGTTTTACTATTCAGATGAAGCTAAAGTAGTTTTCTTTGTATAGAATGGGAGGTTAATATTTTTTAATGTATTGACCGTTATATCTTATGGAAAGGTGGAATATTGGTATGTTGCTATAAATACTACCAGCCAGGTGCACAAAAAATGTATTTAAAATAAAGAGGTGAAAAGTTTAAATTGTGCTATTTATCCATGGCATTTATTATAGATTGAAGGAGATTTGTAAGTCAAAAGGAGTGAAATGAAAGCAAGAAAGGTCAAAGAAAATAACCCAGAATGAATGCAGAATAGGTAAATATGCTCCTAGGGAAAAACACAACAGGAAAGGCATAAAGATAATGGCATACATCTTAGTCTAGATGTATAGAATTCAGTGCCAGATTTATTATGTAAGCTGTGTGTTAAGTAATGGGAATAGAGATTCTCCATTATGAACATGTATATAAGTGTTTCTACATTAGATAGGTGTTTCATTGACTTTCTAGCCTAATTATGGTAGTATTTACCATTCACCCCGCCCCCCATTCACTCTTCTACCACCCCCATTCCCCCTTTCCCTCTGGTAGTCACCAAGCTGTTGTCTGTGTCTATGAGTTTTGGGATTTTTTTTTTTTTTGCTTAATCCCTTCACCTATTTCACCTAGCCCTACAACCCCCTCTCCTCTGAGAGGAGGTTCTCTATCTTTGAGTCTGTTTCTATTTTGTTTGTTAGTCTATTTTGTTCATTAAATTCCGCATGAGTGAAATCATGTGGTACTTGTCCTTCTCTGTACACCTGAACCTATATAATTTTATTAACCAATGTCACCCCAATAAATTCAATTTTAAAATGCTAAAAACAATAAAATAAAATAAATGATGTTTCCTTGGGACAATGCTCATATTACAAGTAAATGAGGTCTGCCAGAGCTCCTGTGCCTATATTACATGAAATAGTTTTCTTTGAAGCTGATTTAAAGAGTGTCAGAGTGAAGAAAGTACAACTAACAGGTTAACGTTTTATGTCACATTTGAGACTTAGCAAGGATAGTAAAAAGAATGGGTGAAGAAAATCCTTTTAGAGTTATGGAATTCACAATTTTTTACTTGCTCTATTAAATGTGAGTGAAATTCATCAACTAAGGCCTACTATGTGATCTGTTATATTAATGCATGTTTCCACAACTTATGTCTGTTTGCTCTTCCCAGATATATTTATATCATACAAAGGTAGAGATGAATGCTATAATTATCATCACCAAATAGCTTATTTATTAATGCATATAAAGCCCTTTTGCTGCTCAAAGTCACTAATGTTTCTCCTGCTATTTCTCTGCTATTGGGAACTCAATGTTTCTCCTAATCTAGTCATGCAAATCCCATTCATGTTAAATTGAAGGGCTAATAAGAGTGCTTTTCTGGACTATGCAGTAAACATAGCTTGCCAAATTTACTTATCTATACTAATAAAGAGCTAATATGCTAATGGTCAATACCTGTAAGGGGTACAGACCAGGTCATTAGCATATTAGCTGGGGCATTGCTCTGAAGATAGGTGGAAGCAGGGAGGCGTCCGAGGAAGGCAGGACCATCCCAGGCCATGGAGGGCAGGGTGAGAGCACATAGCGCATAGCGCCCCTCTATCCGGGCCTTTGCCACCCACTGCTCACACTCTGAGTGCCCTGTGGCCCACTTGCCAGGGGAAGGAGCACAGCACAGTAGATGGGAGGCTTCCATGCTCTCCTCCAGCAACATGATGGGGCGGAGCTGCCGCGTTGCTCTGGAGACAGAGCAGAAGTGGGCAGGCGCCCAGAGAAGACGGGACCAGCCCTAGGCAACTGAGGGACTTAAGGTGGGACTTGAAGGCAAGAGGGTTTAGGGGCTGGAGCTCTGCGTGGAGAGGTTTGGGTGTCAAGGCAGGGCAGAGCCTCACGATTTCAAATTGCATGCTGGGCTCCTAGTGGTATATAAATCTTTCCAGTATATTCCTTGTTTTTTTCTAAATTTGACAATAATAAATATTATAAATGTTTCTGTAGTGATGCCTTCACCTAATGTTGATGAAAGTAAAGATTAATAAATTTGCATCCATACTGTGCTTTATGTTTTCTTTTTTTAAAATATATTTTATTGATTTTTTACAGAGAGGAAGGGAGAGAAATAGAGAGTCAGAAACATCGATGAGAGAGAAACATCGACCAGCTGCCTCCTGCACATATCCCACTGGAGATGTGCCCGCAACCCAGGTACATGCCCTTGACTGGAATCGAACCTGGGACCTTTCAGTCTGCAGGCTGACGCTCTATCCACTGAGCCAAACCGGTTTCAGCAACATGTGCTTTATGTTTTCAAGGTTGTTTCATTTTCATAATTTTATTTTGCCTCTTCTTACCATACAGTGTTGTAGATGAACAGTCAAGTAAAAGTATGCCCATTGAAAGACAGGATAACTGTGCTCCTTAACAAGTCAAGTGAAAAGTTTAGTCAATTGACACCAAAATGCTTGTCTGTTGCACCTGTTGGGTAAATGTAATTTATATCTCTATATCCTTATCTATATCTATATCTATATCTATATCTATATCTATATCTATATCTATATCTATATCTATATCTATATCTATATCTACATCTATATCTATATCTATACAGCTAGATATCTAGATACTAGAGGCCCAGTGCACTGGGCGGGGGAGGGGCTCCTCAGCCCAGCCTGTGCCCTCTCGCTGTCTGGGACCCCTCAGGGGATGAACACCTGCTGGCTTAGGCCCGCTCCCTGGGGGATTGGGCCTAAGATGGCAATCAGACATCCCTTTAGCAGCCCGGCAGCCCTCGGGGGATGTCCACTTGCCAGCGGGGAGCAGGCCTAAACTGCAGTCGGCATCCTTAGCCTGGCGAGTGACTGCAGTCGGACATCCTTAGCGCTGCTGAGAAGGCAGAAGAGGCTCCCACCACCACTGCTGTACTGGCAGCCATCAGCCCGGCCAGCTTCTAGCTGAGCAGCGCTCCCTCTATATGAGTGCACTGACCACCAAGGTTCTTTTTATTCTGGGATTTATTTACCTTCTACGGCTGTCACTGGAACTGAGAGCCGGATTTAGCTCTGAGGCTTGGCTCCAGCTCTGAGACCTCGGGTGCTGAAAGCAGGTATCTGGTTTGTTTGGGTTCTATAATTGTAACATTGTTGCGGTCCTGCTCATTCCATCTCTGATGGCTGAAAGCATGGGTTTTTTTTAGCTTCTATATTTGTAACATTCTTAGACTGCAGCTCAGAGGCCGGCAGCGGCAGGCAGGGAACCTTGGCTTTCTCCATCACTGGAGCAAGCAAGCCTGCTGTTCGCTTCAGCTGCCTGGCTGCCAACCGCCATCTTGGTTGGGAGTTAATTTGCATATCTCATTGATTAGCCAATGGGAAGGGTAGCCAAGTTACGGTTAATTACCATGTTTCTCTATTATTAGATAGGATATCCCAAGGTGGCAATCCTCTCTACAAAAGTAATAGAGGAAGAAAACATTTTCATTATGGAATAAGCATTAAAACCAAAATGTGATGGTCACATTCCTAAGAGACTGCTGAGAGATTGCCAACAGAATGAAATTTCACTTCTTCAGATAGCCAAGCAGATACAAACCGCTACATATGTGACTTCAAGATAAACAATAACTAGTCCTTAAGTAAGTTATACACAGTTCATCCTACTTTAACTGGTAATTGGGGTGACCATCTGTGTTACCTAATTGTCTTTATCCCAGGGGAAATACAAGCTTCTCATCTTTTTATAGCAGGAAACGGTTTGGCAGCTTGGAGCAAGGTTCTCACTGAAGTCAGGCTCCTACACTCCCCACAAACTGGGAGAGGGATGCTATCATCCATGTTTGCCTTTCAAAGTGATGACTCCGAGGTTCTGGAGGAAAACATTCCTGGATCATGAAGCTGACAAAAGCCAGTTGACAAAACGCTTACCTACTCTTCAGAAAGATTTAATTACATTCAAAGATGAGAAAGTACTTACAAATAAAACCAAAAACAAAACAACAAATGAATAAACAGGAAAAGCAAACAAAACCTCACAGACAAAAACAACAGTATGGTGGTTACCAGAGGAAGGGAGGGGGTTAAGAGGATAGTAAAGAGTAAAGGGAGTCAAATATATAGTGATGGAAGATTTGACTTTGGGTGGTGGCACACATGCAATATACAGATGATGTATCATAGAAATGTACATTTGACACATATATAATTTTATTAACCAAAGTCACCCCAATAAATTTAAAAATATTTTTAAAGTATTTTAAGTTAAATGCTTAGAAAGTAAAGGAGAGGTAGAAACTCTACCCATTTTCAGCAGAGAGGGAGAATTAAGCCCCCTTTTTAAAATTAAATCTATTGAGGTAACATCTACACTAATAAAAGAGAAACATGGTAATTGGCGTACGACCGCTACCCTTCCCATTGGCTAATCAGCAAGATATGCAAATTAACTGACAGCCAAGATGGTGGCCGGCAGCCAGGCAGCTTAAACTGAACATGAGGCTTGCTTGCTTCAGTGACGGCGGACTCCAACTTTCCCCGCCTGCCGCTGCAGGCCTCTGAGCTGCAACTCTAACCAACTATGTAACAAATATAGAAGCTAAACAAAACCCCAGAAACCTGCTTTAGTCCGCCTGGCTTCAGCCAGCAGATTCGCAACATTGTATGCAAAGGCCAGAAACTTACTTTCAGCAGCGGAGGCCTAAAAGCTGGAGCCAAGCCTCAAAGCTAAAGCTGGCCCAAAATAAAAAAAAGAAAAAGAAAAAAAGGAGCGGTTGGGAGCTTCAGTCCCCCCCAGCCTGAAAACAGCCCTCAGCCCCTCACCCAGACTGGCCGTGCACCCCAGTGGGGACCCCCACCCTGAAGGGT
>NW_006294243.1:3241064-3249945 GCF_000327345.1 Myotis davidii | reverse complement strand
CTGAGTGCACAAATTTTTGTGCACTGGGCCTCTAGTTAGTTAATGAAATTATATGGATTTCAAGTGTACAATTTTATGAAACATCATCTGAATATTGCATTGTGTGTTTACCACCCAAAATCAAGTTTCTCACTTTTTAATAGTATTTGTGTTACATGCCTAGCAAACTTGTAACTACAGAGATTATAATTGATCCAGGGCCCTTTGTACTGGTCTTTTGCCTTCCATGGCCATCACCAGCCAATATCTGAGACCAAACAAGGATTCCAAAGCATATCTATTCCTTTGAAAAAGAGGGGCTGTCTAGGATGCTTTCGCCTAACGTTTTCCTCTTTCTTTCACTCAGAGAAGACTTGCATCACTGTCCGGAGACTTTCCCTTGATTTGCTGATTCTCTCTTCATTTACTTTGAGACATTTACCCAAATAAAATCCTTTCATATTTATTGTCATTTTGGCATTTATTTCTTTAAAGACCTAGGTTAAAACATGGTGGGCATAGCAAATAGTCCAATCACTGTGGAGTGGTATTATTGAAATTTAACAATGTGTTTACTCCTTGGCAATTCAAAATGGAATCATTGCCAAGACAATGTCAACTTTGGGAGTTTATCATTCAGAGGTGCCTGAACAAATCCAAAGTGATATATGTAAAAGGTTATACATCACCACAGCATGAGATTGGCAGCAACGCAAGGGATGTTATGTACCTGTACAAACGATAGAGGTGGCACTTGGTATGCTAATATGGAAAGCTCTCCATGACTTATTTTTAATTAATTCATTAATTGATTTATTTATTCTTTATCAATTAAGGTATTACATATGTGTCCTTATCCCTCCATTGCCCCCCCACCCTCCCCGCTTGTGCCCTCACCCCTTTAGTATATGTGTCCATTGTTTATGCTTATCTGCATGCATACAAGTCCTTTGGTTGATCTCTCCTCCTTACCCTCACACTTCCTTGCCTTCCCTCTGAGATTTGTTTTTGTTCATCAGTTTATGTTTTTCATTATATTCCTTATCCCCCCCATTGCCCACCTCACCCCCTGCCCCAGCTCATTCCCTCACCTGGGGCGGGGGGTGAGGTGGGCAATGAGGGGATAAGGAATATAATGAACAACATAAACTGATGAACAAAAACCGATCCAGAGATGAGAATCATCGATCAGACCATCAAACCTCAGAGGGAAGGCAAGGAAGTGTGAGGGTAAGGGGGAGACCAAAGGACTTGTATGCATGCATATAAACATAAACAATGGACACCTACACTAGGGGGGTGAGGGCACAGCGGGGAGGGTGGGGGGCTGTGGGTGGATAAGGACATGTATGTAATGCCTTAATTGATAAAGAATAAATAAATAAATAAATAAATTAATTAAAAATAAGTCATGGAGAGCTTTCCATATTAGCATAGCAAGTGCCACTTCTATAGTTTTACACTGTATGAATACAATCCAATTTATTTATCTGTTCGATTACTGATAGATACTTCATCTCTGATGAAGATATATATTCCTCTTGGAGTAGGTATACAATAGTATCTTCCACTTAAATATTGAAAATTAGAATTTCTAGTCATTGGACATATATGTTGTCATTTTATTTTGATAATGTCAAGTCATTTTCCAAAGTATTTGTGCTAATTTACATTACCTCCTGCCAGCAATATATGAAAGTTCTGTCATTTCAAATCATCACCAATATTTGATATTTGAAGGTTATGAATTTTTATAACAATATGGTTGCATGTAAAATGGTACCACACTATAATTTAGTTTGGAGTTTTAAATTGCTAATACATTTGAGCATATTTTTATTTTAATGGTGATTCTGATTTCCCTTTCTGTCAAATACAGTTTAAGTCTTTATTCTTTGTTTCATTTTTTTGTCTTTCTCTTATTTGTTTATGGAGTTTTTATTAGATATTCTGAATACTCTTCATGTATCATTTATACAATGAAAAATTTTTCTCAATCAGAGATTCTTATTTTCACTTTTTTATGGTTTTAAATAAACAATAATTAATTTATACAGTCATAGTAAATAGCCAATTTTTGTGTGTGTGTGTTTTTGTTTTGTTTTGTGTTTTTTTGCGTCACTTCTTTTACTATCCCCATTCTGTACCTTGGTGGGCAAAAGTAACTTTACAGTTATTCATATGAAAAAAGACATGCAGGTTATGATTATTACAATAACTTTATTAACTGAAAAGAATTTTACTCACAATTGTATACCAATTTTTGTCCAACTTTTTTATATTTCCCTGAAATGACTGTAAAGTTTTATAATTTTATCTTTTACACTAGAAGCCCGGTGCACAAAAATTTGTGCACTGGGTGGGGGGGCCCTCAGCCCAGCCTGTGTCCTCTCGCAGTCTGGGATCCCTCGGGGGATGACCACCTGCTGGCTTAGGCCCACTGCCCGGGGGATTGGGCCTAAGCTGGCAGTCAGACATCCTTCTGGCAGCCCAGGAGCCCTCAGGGGATCTCCACTTGCCAGCGAGGAGCAGGCCTAAGCTGCTGTCGGACATCCTTAGTGCTGCTGAGGAGGCGGGAGAGTCTCTCACCAGCACCGCTGTACTGGCAGTCATCAGCCTGGTTTGTGGATGAGCAGACCTCTCCCTGTGGGAGTGCACTGACCACCAGGGGCAGCTCCTT
This sequence comes from Myotis davidii, assembly GCF_000327345.1. Taxonomy (NCBI): domain Eukaryota; kingdom Metazoa; phylum Chordata; class Mammalia; order Chiroptera; family Vespertilionidae; genus Myotis; species Myotis davidii. The sequence goes on along the minus strand of NW_006294243.1, from coordinate 3,247,286 downwards.
CATTGAGCGTCTGCCCCTGCTGGTCAGTGTGTGTCATAGTGACCAGTCATTCCCAGTCATTCTGCTGTTAGGGTCAATTTGCATATTACCCTTTTATTACATAGGATAGAGGCCTGGTGCATGGGTGAGGGCCGGCTGCTTTGCCTTGAAGGGTGTCCAGGATCAGGGTGGGGATCCTTCTGGGGTGCCTGGCCAGCCTGGGTGAGGGGCTGAGGGTCGTTTTCAGACTGACCATACCCCCATCAGGGTGGGGGTCCCTGCTGGAATGCCTGGTCAGCCTGGGTGAGAGGCTGACAGCTGTTGGCAGGCTGGCCACAGCCTCTTCAGGTTGGGGGTCCCAGCTGGGGTGCCTGGCCATCCTGGGTGAGTGGCTAGCGGCTGTTGGCAGGCTGGCTATGGCCCCCAGCCACCCAAGCTCCCAGTGGAGGCTGGCTGGAAGCAGGTATCTGGGATTTATTTATCTTCTATAATTGAAACTTTGTTGCCTTGAGCAGAGACCACAGCCAGCCAGAGGAGGCAGAAGCTTGGCTTCCTCCATCGCTGGGGCAACCAAGACTCCTGCTTGCTCCAGCTCCATGGCTGCTGACCGCCATCTTGGTTGGGTTAATTTGCATATAGTCTCTCTGATTGGCTGGTGGGCATGGCTTGGGGCATAGCAGAGGTGCAGTCAATTTGCATGTTTCTCTTTTATTAGATTAGATTTGTTTTTACCTCAAATTGATTTTAATTTATACATTAATGTTAAGGAAATTATATTTACATTTTTTGTCTAATTTTAATACATGATTGACCAAATGTGTGTGTGTGTGTATATATATATATATATGTGTGTGTGTGTGTGTGTGTGTGTATGCAAAGTGTCCCCTTGTATGTTGACTGACCAGGAGTTCGATTGCTCGTTATGATGTGCGCTGACCACCAGGGGGCGGCACGAGACAAAAGGAGACCCAAGCCAACAGCTGGCAGCTGTTAGGGGTGCACTGGGCCTCTAGTAATTTAATAATGATTTAGGTAATTTTGGTGCAACCTTGTCTCAGTGGTACAAGCCTATGCTCCAGAATTCTCCTGCCTACTTGATTTAATGGATGTATTGTACTTTAGAACCTACCTTTTAACAGGAGGTTGCTACTTCTTTCTGTTTTGCTTTTTACCCTCTCTAGCTTTTATGGATTAATTTGCTTATTTTTTCAATTGATTTTTGTCTCTATTATTTTATATTATAGTCCCCATCTTGTTGTTTTTTTTTTAATGGTTACCATAGAAATTATAGTATATGAACTTCTCAAAATCTCTATTTAATATTATCTTTACCCTACTCCTGACCATTAGCATAATATAGAGCATGTAAATCCCAACCACTTTCTCCCAATTCATATACTATCATCTATTTAATTCAATCTTTCTTTTAACAGCACAATTTATTATCATTATTTTTTCCTAGTCATTGTGCTTTTGTTTCATCTTCTCACCCAAGTATATGTCCATTGATTTGAGAGAGATAGGAAGAGAGAGACTGATGCAAGAGAGAAGCATCAGTGGGTTGCCTGAGGTATGACCCCTGACCAGGGACCTATCCCACAACCTAGTTACGTGCCCTGACCAGGAACCATCCTCACCACCTTTTGGTTATGGGACAATGCTCCAACAGCTCAGCCACCTGGCCAGAGTTTGTGTTCATTTTGATTTGCAAACTTATTAATGAATTTCTTAGCTTTTTATTTCTTCTGAAATATTAGATCACATGATCTGAAGTTATTTTTCTTTTGCCTGAAGTTTAACTTTACTGTTGTGTGTTTCTGGCATCTTGGTGAATCTGATTCTACTGTTTGTTGATTCTTAGACTGTCACTCTTCTGTGATTGGTTTCCTTGTGGATTTTGTGATTTGTGAATTTGCCCATTTTCCTCCTTGTAAAGTCTTTGATCATTGGAAAAGAATTTTTTCAGACAGGATTTTCTTTTGCTTTTATCAAAACCCTATGTGTATGAAAAGTCCTGAACCACTTTAAAATATTGCATTTTTGGTTTGCTTTTAATCATTGTAGAGTTATTTTGAATTCCACTCAGTTGTGAGAATTGAATTGTAGTTAAAAATTATCAAGGATGAAGGCAGACATCAACATTTCTGCTAAAAAACAAAACAAAACAAAAACTGAACATATGGGTTTTATATTTAAATGTATTTATTAAATGAGTTCATTATATCACAGGTTCATACACAATTGTTATGTCAAAACTTTAATGAAAATAAGAAGCCATTGGTGTGGGTGACCTCTGAAGCTATTCTTTCGCCCAGTTGAGAGAGCTTACACTTTGGTTTCTACACTTCATGCTTCTTAAAAAACAAAAGATAAATGTAAGGTTTGCTGTCGGTTTGGATGCTCCTAGAAACACATGAATAGAACATAACCAACTTAGAGATAAATAGAAGAGGGAGTAGGAATAGGCAGGTGCAGGCCCAATGTCTGCGAAATAAGAAAATGAGGATTAGGTGGGAAGAGCCTCAGCATGAAGTGCAGCTCTGAGGCGGTCTTGGCCAGTTTTATGAGGAGCTCCAAGCAAGATTTCCTGTTAGAAGGGTCCTGAACCAGACAAGGTGACTCCCTGTTTGTTGGGTTCTCTCATTGACTGAGAGGAGCAATGTAGAGCACAGTCACTCATAAATATGCTGGCTGAGGGGGTAGCAACTGGAGGCTGTCAGCTAAATACAACCCTTGCAGCAAGTTCTCCTGAAGCAATATCTGGTCAGTTCACCTTCATTGTTACCATACCTGAATACGGTGGAGGGGCTGCGGCATAAGAAATATGTATTTCCTCTCTGCCCCTAGTTCCTAATGAAAACATACAAAAACTCTTATAATTTTCTGAATAATAGGGTGATAGGAATGTCTTAGAAATAGCTTCTAAATTCCTTGATATTCCCTGGGCCATATTTTGTTCTACTGAGGAACTCTTTGTGAACTCTGATAGTTTCAAGAAGGAGGGTAATCACTAGAAAGACCAAGCCATGATTGGAAACTGAACTATCAGCCTCATCACCCCCTCATCCTCTGGAGAGAGGGGAGAGGCTAGAGATTGAGTTAATAATTGACAATGCCTATTTGATAAAGTCTCCGTAAGCATTTAAAAACTATGGGGCTCAGAGAGTGTTGATGTTGTTGAACACATCCATGTGCTGGAAGGTCTTACACCACCCCAACCTGGGCCTGTGCCCTGACCAGGAATAGAACTGCGACCTCCTGGGTCATAGTCGATGCTCAACCACTGAGGCATGCTACCCAGCCTGTCTGTTTCTTTAATTGAGCTTTTAAAATATATATTATTTGAATAAAATTATAATGATTTCATTAACCTACTTTGCCCTTTCTTAAATATGATGACTATAAATGTGATGGAAAATTAAAATTGCCCATTGCAGGAGGAAAGCAATCAAGCTAGATTGACCAATATGCTTATATACTTGTCTGGCAAATTTCCCACCCCACTAGATTGCAGAGCTGAAAGTAGAGAATCATTATAAACATCTATTTCTCTGTCCATGAAGAAATTAAATCATGAAAGCTCAGGTTCAGAATTTCTATGATTCAATTTTATAGAAGGATATCTAAAATTTTTATTTCTTAGGGTTTTCCATTTTAATAATAACAATAAGACGTTCTGGCTTCTTTTGTTATATGGAAGGTTATTGATATAAATTCAGTGATTTTCAGTGGCACGCTTAAAATATATTCCCAAATATTTTATTATGAAATAATTTTAAAATCTAGGGGAAATAAAACCTGTTCATAAATGTGTAGGTTCATTTGCTAAGATGCCATGCAAGTCAGATGCTGTACACACTATAAGGATTTGCAAATTTAGTCATTTTGCCATTTTAAAAATGAAGGAGAGTTAATAGATATGCTGGGATATCACAGGGAAAATAGAAAAAGTAATATAATACCAGGAAGAAGGGAAAATAGCTATCAAATAAAGGCCAGGGATATACTGCATTGTATAGTGGAATACAGTAAAATATTCTCCTCTCTCTCTCTCTCTCTCTCTCTCTCTCACACACACACACACACACACATACAAACACACACACACGATCATGCTCACAGATTCTAAAACCAAAGAACTCTAATATAGCTGGCACAGAAACCCTTTTACAGGGTTTATAGACTTTATAGGGATAAGCGTTACAAGAAATCATATATCACACACAATGAAAAGAATTCTTTCCAAAAAGACATTGAAAGTGTTATTTATCCTATATAGTATACAACCATTTAACTCACCGTAAAGGCTATCTTCTCAAATATATAGTTACTTTTGTCCTTGTGCTCGAGTTTAATTCACTCATTTTAACCCATTTTACAAAAGTACACACCTTAAGAAACCATTTCTCAGAACAACTGGAGATAATAGCAAAGAAAGTAGTTAGAAAACTGAAATTGGCTTTTTTTGTTTGTGTATGTTGAAATAAATTTAAGCTTGTTTGCAAATAGGAAATCTCTACACATTGGTATGCACATGATCTAAATATGATCCATAGTCATAACTCTTTTTAAAATACTCCTTTATTTTGCTATGACTGAAAAGATAAATTATGTTTTCTTCCAGTAAAGATAGTTATACTCTGAAATAATATGGTATCTTCTTTTTATAACCACACATAAATACAGGGAGACCTCAGTTTCTGGTGAAGATGTATCCTAAGATTTGATGTGTAAACCAGTGCTTTACCCACTTTTTATGGTCTTTCCTGGAACTATGATTTTCCATCATATTTTAGTGTGTATTATATTCTAATCAGCAGTCTGCCCCAAAACCAGATTGCAAATTCTTTGTTTATAGGAAGGGACTTTAATTTATTTTTCTCTGTAGCACCATCAATAACTAGAACTAGTGTTTGAGAATAGCAGGAACAGGCCTTGGCCCAGTAGATCAGTTAGGGAGAGCATCTTCCCAATATGCCAAGGTTGAGGGCTGAATCTCCACTCAGAGCACATACAAAAATGAACCAATGAACACATAAAAAAGGGCAACAACAAAACAATGTCTCTCTCTCTCTCTCTCTCTCTCTCTCTCTCTCTCTCTCTCTCTCTCCTTTCCTCTCTTTCTGAAATCAATAAACAGAAAATAGCAGGAACAAATAAAAATGTATCTGTTGATATGCTGTTGGGAGACATGTTTCCATGGGATGATTATTAGAAATTATAGTAGAAACCCTGGTCTCACCAAGAAGTTCATGTAAATGACATTGTAGTCAAATTAATGTAATAATTATAACAACCTGTATTTTGAGTGACAGGAGTAGCCATCCAGAACTTCAAAGAGAATGCTGTTTTCTCCTCATTATCTCATGTAGGAATAACCTTAGACACAATTTTGATACAAGGCACATTAACACTGGCAGTGATAATGCCAGTCTGTATTCCCTGTGTGCAATATACTCCTCGGGTTCCTACTTTGGGAATAGGAAGAAGAGCTCAGACATATCTATCTAATTCACATTGCAAAGATTCACACACTCAGACCAATCACAATTTCCTCTTTTGGCGAGTAACTTGACTTTGTCAGGAAAAAGCAATAGGCACAGACTTATTTGCATTAACACATGATTGATTGATAACCTCAAATCCTTTCTGTTTATTTTTATTAAAAAACTAGAGGCCCAGTGCACAGATTTATGCACCCATGGTGTTCCTCGGCCTGACCTGTACTCTCTCGCAATCTGGGACTCCTTGGGGGATGTTGGACTGCTGGTTTCAGCCTGATCCCCACAGGCCAGCCTGAGGGACCCCACTGGTGCATGAATCCGTGCACCAGGCCTCTAGTATAAGATCTTTGGTTAATCTCTTCCCTCCCTTCCCCCTCCACCCTTCCCTCTGAGATTCATCAGTCTGTTCCATGTTTCCATGCCTGAGAATTGAGCATCTGCTCACTGGTGGTCAGTGCATGTCATAGCTAAGGGTCAAATGGTGAATGATTGTCCATTCACTTAGGCTTTTATATAGAGAGAGATGGTGCATGCTAACCATAATAAATTTTCTCTTGGTAAAATTCCAAGCAATGTTCTGTATTATACATTTATGCCTACAGATGTAAGATTTTTTTTTTTTTTTACTTTTTTTCTTCTTCTAAGTTACCTCCAAATTCAGGGACTTGTGCTCAGAAACATATTTGCAATATTGCTTCTTCCATTGCAATATTTCACTACAAGGATTTACTCCAAATAA
>NW_006294243.1:3227975-3241024 GCF_000327345.1 Myotis davidii | reverse complement strand
GCAGAAGGCTCCCTAGCAGTCACAAAACCCATGTCTTCCAAATTTGCCATTTCCTGGGACTTTTTTACCAACCTCCTTCTAGGTCAGTCATAGCTGCAGGATTGTGCCCTCTCTTCAACCCTAGCCTTTCTTCCCAGTACAATCTTTCAGTCAATCCAGAGGCAGCTGTAGGAAAACCTGGTCACCAGGAGACACTGAAAGCCCAGAGCCCAGTATCAGGCATATAGGAATGTATACATAGCATATATGACCTCAGAGTAAAGAATTCAGGTAGTTCATCAATGAGGAATGGATGAGGAATGACATAAATAGATATTAGATATGTAGAGATAGCAATAGAAATAGAGAATAGAGTTATAGATGTATTATGCTATATATACTGTATATACCATTCAGAGAAAATATTGAATGTGCTAGTAGAAATCTATTTGAAAATATGAACAGGCAGTCTCTCCTTTTGTTTTGAGATTCTTTTTTTGTTTTTGTTTAAAACAATTTATGTCTATTTTCACAAGGGTGTAAAGAAATGGACATGCATTTTAAACAGCTGGTAAGAAAAAAAAGTCCAAAAATTTCTGCAGTGTAATTTAGCCATATTATGACAAAATAAATTAGGAGCCCCTAAACTGTGCACAATATTAAATCTAACAATTAAACTTGTAGGAATTTATCAGAATACAAATTAATAGACTAGAGGCCCGGTACATGAAATTCATACACTTGGGGGGGTGTCCTTAAGCCCTGCCTGTGCCCTCTCACAGTCCGGCAGCCCTCGGGGGATGTGTGACTGATGGTTTAAGCCCGCTCACCATGGGGAGCAGGCCTAACCTGTCAATCGGACATCCTTAGGGCTGCCACAGAGGCGGGAGAGGCTCCTGCCACTGCCACTGCACTCAGCAGCCGTGAGCCCGGCTTCTGGTCTTCTGGCTGAGTGGCGCTCCCTCTGTGGGAGCACACTGACCACCAGGAGGCAGCTCCTGCATTGAGCGCCTGTGTGCATCATAGAGACCCGTTGTTCCACTGTTTGGTCAATTTGCATATTAGCCTTTTATTATATAGGATGTGTTCATGTTCACCTTAAGTATACTTAACACAACATTTTCATAATGGTGAAATGTAGACAGTTATGTAAATACTCAACAAAGATAAAATATTAAATTACTTATGTACATATATGTACATATATCCACTGGGAAAATATACAGCTATTAAGATGGCATTATAGAGGACTGTTGCATATATGTATAAATCACATATATAATTAGGAAATTGCTTATCCTATCTAATAATAGAGTAACATGGTAATTAACCGTAACTTTGCTACCCTTCCCATTGGCTAATCAGGGCGATATGCAAATTAACTAACAACCAAGATGGCGGCCGGCAACCAGGCAGCTGAAGTGAACAGGAAGCTTGCTTGCTCCAGTGAAGGAGGAAGCTAAGGTTCCTCGCCTGCAACTGCCGGCCTCTGAGCTGCAGTCTAAGAAACAATGCTGCAAATATAGAAGCTAAACAAACCCTAGAAACCTGCTTTCAGCCAGCCGGCCTCAGAGCTGGAGCAGAAAAAGTGTTTCAATTATAGAAGCCAAACAAAAGCAGATACCTGCTTTCAGCAGCCAATCTCCAGGTTTACTTCTAAAAACTAGAACAGAGTTCCTTTTTGGAAATCTTTACAATGCACAGGCTTCTATGCTGTCGGGGGAGGCTGAGAAATAGCAAAAGCCTGTCTTTGGCTTTATCTCCTTAGATATAGGAGAAATCTGCAGTTATGTGGGATCTGAGGAGAGCCAAGCTTTTGATACTATCCAGTTCTGCCTGCAGAGAAAGGCAGCGGCCGGAGTGGAGGATGGCCATGGGCCGGGCTGCCAGAGGGATGTCTGACTGCCAGCTTAGGCCCAAGCACCCGGGGGCCAGGCCTAAGCCAGCAGGTGGTCATCCCCTGAGGGGTCCCAGACTGCAAGAGTGCACAGGCTGGGCTGAGGGACCCTCCTCCCCCCCCCGCGTGCAGAAATTTTTGTGCATCGGGCCTCTAATCTATATATATAAAACCCTAATATGCAAATAGACCAAACAGTGGAACAACCAAACAACCAGTCGCTATGTCATACGCTGACCATTAGGGGGCATGTGTGGAACATGGCGGGGGTCAGCAGCAGGTGGCAGAGTGAGAAACATAGCAGCATCAGCCACTGTGGCATGGTGGAGCAGGTCAGTGAAGGCACCAGACCAAGCCTGTCATTGTCATTGGGGCAAGACTGGTGGCTCTTCTTTGCTCCCGCACACCAAGGTCCTGCCTGGTGCTCACACCTGCTGCTGGTGCTGGCCCCACTCACACCAGTTGCCAGCATCTGGTGCCAACCCTGATCACTTGGCATCATCAGCAGGTGCCAGCAGCGGCTGCTGGCCCTGATAGCCCCTCAGCACTTCTCCACCTCCCTCTGCTCCCGAGGGGTGATCAGGGCCAGCAACCACCTCTTGTACCTGCTACTAGAGACAGCCCTGCTCACACCCGCAGCTAGCGCTGCTGCTCGCACCCACTGCTGGCGCTGGTCCCAATCACTTGGTGCTGTCAATGGGTGTGAGTGGCAGCTGCTGGCCCCTAATACCCCTGAGGGCTTCTCCACCTCCCCCTGCTCCTGAGGGGTGATTAGGGCAGCAGCCACTGCTCGCACTCGCTGCTGGTGCTGGTCCCAGTGACTCCGCGCCATCAGTGGATGAGAGCAGGGCTGGTGTCGTCATCATGGGGGAGTGATGGTGGTGGGAATGGGGCTGCCAGCAGACAGAGGACTGGGGGCCTCAGCAGGAGGGGCCAGGTGGGAGCATGGAGGAAGGGCCAAGACCCACCCCTATGCCCACTGCAGCCTTACAGCCCACAGTTCATTTCAAGGTGCATGAATTCATGCACTGGGCCCCTAGTATTCTATGAAATGACAAAGGATGCTTAAGTTTTATATATATAACAAGCTATATCTATCATCTATCTATCTATCTATCTATCTATATTCATATATGCATGTATGTACATACCTATGTATATACATACAAAATGAAAACTAGAATGGGTACACAAAAAAAGTAACACAACTTATTTCTAAGGTATTACAGAAAGTATCATCTTCTCCTTTTTTGGTGATGAACTATTTAAGTTCTATATTTTACTTGCTTAGCACATTTTAATGATATAATACTATGTTATTAACTCTGGTCACCAAGTTTTACATTAGATCTTCAGATCTCACTCATCTTTTAGCTGAAAGTTTTTACCTTTTACCAACCTCTCCCTATTTTCTCACCCTCAGCCCTGGGAACCACTTTTCCACCTCCATTTCTATGAGTTTTACTTTGTTTTTAGATTCCACATGTTAGTGATACCATGCAGTATGTGTCTTTCTCAATCTGGCTTATTTCACTTAGCACAAGGCTCTGGAGATGTATTTATGTTTCCACAAATGGCAGAATTTCCATATTTCTCATGGCTGAATAATCTTTCATTGTGTGTATGTACATGTGTGTGTATGTTGTGTCCATACCTTGGCTATTGTGAATACAATGAACATATGAATACAAATATCTCTTCAATATCCTGTTTGCATTTCCTTTGGATATATACACAGAAGTAAGATTGTTGGATCATATAATGGATCCATTTTTAATTTTTTGAGGCACTTCTATATTGTTTTCCATTGTGGCTACAGATAATTTTTATAAGTGGACATAATATTACTAAAGGTATATATTTTTTGTTGAATAAATGCATGAATTAATAAATAAGTTAAAGAATAGCTGGATGACACAAGGTTAGTCATGATTAAATCTCCTGATCTGTGCATAATACCCCAGTCCTCCATTCACTCTGATTTATAGAGGTTATCTAATTGCTCCATGTTTCTGACAATGTTTGTCATAAGACAGGATGGTGTGAGATGGGAAGTGGATACCTCTTTATAAGTTGGACCAATCTGTACAATAAGAAGTTGTGTGTATTTCATACTTATATTTTCTACCAACAAACATGTTTTTAAAAATAACATCTATTGTCATAAATTATATTCTCTCATTTTTATCATTTTCCCTTAATGCTTTTATAATTACTAATTTTAAAATTGTATAATGTAGTTTGCTTCTCTGGCTAATTTTTCTCTTGACAGTGTGGTCTTCTAGCACAGAGCTTTTTGAACTAGTGGTGTTGAAGACAAATATTGTTTTATTTCTTGATATAGGAATCAAGAAATATCTTTTATTTCAGATATAGGAATTTTAAAAGAAGCAAGAATTTGCTTTTTCCAGGGGATAAGGGAGGCTGAGTTCACAAGTAAGCAAAGCTGATGACATTAAGGATTAATACCTGTTTTTTCCCCCAGAAATGTTGGTAGATTTCTTTGAAACTCAGTGTTTTTACCTGCAAAATGGGAATTAAGATAATTGTCCTTCCAGCCTGAAGGATCACTATAAACATCAAACCACGCACGTCAAGAGTGTGTAAACAATTCAGCAACATAAATATGCAGTTGCATGTGTATGCATATATGTGTGTGTAACATTATTTCGACTATTATTTTTATAACCTGAGCCACCTGATTCTCAAGCATGTCATAGTTACTGAGTTAGTGCTCCTTGGTTTCCTTTCCTCCTACGTCCCTTGGGCACACATCCTATACAATAAAAAGTTAATATGCTAATTAGACTGAACAGCAGAACAATTGTCAGAAGGACCCTCTGGATGACCTTCCAGATGACCTTCCAGACAAAGCCGGGGCTTCGAGGGCTGAGCCCCTTGCACGAATTTCGTGCATCGGGCCTCTAGTTATTATATATGTATTTTAATTGGGAGTGGGCTTTTATTTTTTAATTTAAGAAAGGCTTCTTTCCTTTGACTCAGTTCTACTACTTCCCTTAGATATTTACAACCTTTTAAAAAAATGTCTTCATGTGTTCACATAGATCTTCTTTGATATTTATAAGTGCGATACCTTCCTAGTTTTTCCTTTTAAGTCTTAGGCTTTATACTCTACACCATCATCTACTTTACCAGATCCTTTTTATAATTCACCCTCTTTTTCCTTCAAAAAAAATTTTTTTTTATCTTCAGTAAAGCAGTCTTATTCCCTCATTCCTTCACATGAGCTGGTGGAATTTAAAGTTTGTTGCCCAAAGTATTGTTACCGTTCACTTTGAAACATGACCCGCTTTTAAGTTATCCCTATATTTCCAATGGAAACTAAACAGCCCTGCCAGAAGTGCCATATACTTGGGGCGGGGTAGGGGGGAGGGGAAGGGTGCTCACAGAACTAAGGCACTGGAAAACTCACTGGGACTTGTTTACTCAGCCTTGCCCTATTTTCAAATGGTATATTTCCCTTAATTTTTCATGTACTTTCCTTACCATGCCTTATTTTATTGTGCACCATCTTCCTCTCTGTAAATTGAAGGCCAATAATTCTCCTTGCACTGGTCTCAGCATTGTCACATTTCATAGAGCCACTTCTGCATCTGGTATCATATTAATGGATTTGCTACTTTGATCTGTTTAGTTTTACTTCCCACCGCTCATATTTGTCTACAGCCTGTGCTCCTCCTGGAACTCAAAGAGTGTCATCTGCATGAAATAAAATTCATTTCAGACTAAGTGTAGCATCCCATTTTCACTGGTGCATTTTATTTCCCTGGAAGTGCCCTAAATCTCACTGTAAAAGGGTTTTCAGACCGACACACAGAGAGACACTAGACGAGCAGGCTTGTCTCGTGTCTCTGGCACCTTGAATTACACACCCTTCACACACTTTCACCCGCCGCTGCGTATGGGCATCTGATGGGGTTGCTGGTAAATGTGTTCACATATTTTAGCAATGCTCAGACAGATGGTCTTAAAGAGAAACTGTTTGTGTTGTTGTTTTTCCAATCAAACATTTGCTTCACTGAAATAAAATTAATGTTCTTCCCACTTCCCCTTAAAGCATGATGTCTCCTCAGATTCCTCGACCCAACAGCTTTTTTCCCTCCTACCATGATGCCTATTGCATGTCTTATGCTGTGCTTTGAAAATTCTATAAATCAATGTCTAGTTTCAAAGATTGGCTTTTAATATATGTCTTTAATTAAAAAAGAAAACACATAAACTTGAGATTCACTTGTGATGACCATTTTAATATTGTAATAAATAATATCTAAAATGTGCCTAATTTATCCACAGTATTTCATTGGAATACTTTTTCCTTGGATTCACTTCTTGAACTGTGATAGTTTCCAATAAAATGCGTATTCTTTCGTTGGCACCTTGCATCAGCTCAGATTCCTTCTTTGTTCCTGTTTCTCAAGTTACTTTCTTTATTTTATTAATATCTTTATTGATTTCAAAGAGAGGAATGGAGAGGGAGAGAGAGAGAGAAACATCACTAATGAGAGAGCATCACCAGTCGGCTGCCTCCAGCACGCAGTGGGGAAGGAGCCTGAAACCCGGGCATGTGCTCTGACTGGGAATCGAGCCGTGACCTCCTGGTTCATAGGTGGGCACTCAACCACTGAGCCACGCCGCTGGGCTCTGAAGTTTCTTGCTAATGATCACTTCCATTATTTAAGGAACACAAGCACATCATCATTGTTTTCCCTTAGTGCCAAACTAACCCTTAACTTGTTTGCTCTCCTCTCCTCTGTCCTGTTTCCCTGCACAACCTCACATAGCTGTGGGAAGTGTCTTTGTCTTCCTCTTTCTTCTCTCATCACCCTATCTTAATAGACCTGTGTGAATTTCTGCTTCCAAATCCCCACCTTGGTTTTCTGTCTGTGTACGCATGTAAGCATTTCTGCAGCTATTTTGCTCTTTAAAGCTCTTGGCTTGAGTCCTTCTCTAGGGAATTGTCTTTATATCATTTTTTAAAAATACGAACCCTCACTTTGTGACATCTGGAAAGGTAAGCAGGGATTCTCTACCCTTGATCATCCCTCTTATAGTTTTTAATATCTTCTTGTTCTCATAGGGATATTCTCAACCTCCAAATATCTCTGCCAAATTCCTCAGCTTTTGAGAAATTAATTTTAGCTATTATCATAGCAGGATCAGAAAAAGTAACATCTTTCACATTGCATTATACAATCTCTAGTTTCCCTTGTATAAAAATACTATCAGTTCCTCTGACCCACTTTTCCAGGGATTTTTGGTAAATATTCACAACTATAAGCATGTATATCTAAACTGGAATTCTTCAATCTGATATTACAGATTAGCTTACACTTTTGACTTTATTGCCAAGTATTTTGGAGTTAGGAAGACCTCAAACTTTAGCCACTTATGAACTAAATGATTCCATGTCTCGATTTCCTATTGGAGAAAAGAAAATATTATTTAGTGTGATTTTGTTTATTGTTGTTATCTATGTTGCTGTTCTTGTCACGTCAAATGTAATACATGTGAGATTTGTGGCAAAATACTTAAATCTCTGACCTTTAATTTCCTTATCTTTAAAATTAAAATAATAATACTTCCCCTGCAGAGATGCTACATATCTTAGCGATGATGATTGCAAAGTCACCGACATTCAAGTATTGGTGATGAGGATGATGCCATCTTCAAAATATGCCTTTTATAGTTTATTCTATCCCTACAGTATTTTTTCCTGAGGGCTAAAATCACCTAGTATCAGTTTGTTTTTGTTTTTAACATGGTGAGAAGTTATTTGGCTCCATGAATAGTGTTGGCCCCCACTCTGAAGGGTCCTGTGTTCAGTTCTGGTCAAGGGCATGTGCCTCGTTTGCAGGCTCCATCCTAGCCCTGGTTTAGTACATGTGGAGAGCAAGCAATTGATGTGTCTCACATCAATGTTTCTCTCTCTCCCCCTCCCTACCACTCTCTCTAAAAATCAATGGAGCTTTCTGGTGGCAGAGTCTGGGTGAGACAGGCAGAAATGGCACCTGGCAAGGGGAAGGAAAAGAAGGAAGAACAGGTCATCAGCCTCGGACCTCAGGTGGCTGAAGGAGAAAATGTATTCAGTGTCTGCCACGTATTTATATCCTTCAATGACACTTTTGTCCATGTCACTGATCTTTCTGACAAGGAAACCATCTGCCATGTGACTGGTGGGATGAAGGGAAAGGCTGACAGAGATGAGGAGATGAGTCCTCTCCATACGCTGTCATGTTGGCTGCCCAGGGTGTGGCCCAGGGGTGCAAGGAGCTGGGTATCACGGCTCTTCACATCAAATTCCAGGCCAGGAGGAAACAGGACCAAGACAGCTGGACCAGGGGCCCAGTCAGCTCTAAGAACCCTTGGCCGCTCAGGAATGAAGATCGGACAGATTGAGGATGTCACCTCCATCACCTCTGACAGCACCTACAAGAAAGGGGGTCACTGTGGCCGCCATCTGTGAACAGGACTCCTCAATTATTGTTTTCTGTTAATAAATGCCTTTGTGTCAGAAAAAAAAAATCAATGGAAAAATATTCTTGGGTGAGGATTAACCAAAAAAAACACATAGAAAACCCTTGCATATGTTTTACATGGGAGGTGAAGTTACTTTAATTTACCATGTTTATTTTTCTCTCTCCATTTCTCATTTCCATTCATACATTGTACACTTTAAATGCCATGCCCTGCACATTCATAATATTCATTCTAACATGACAGACCAGTGCATAGAGCCTGGAATACAGACCTTTAACCTTCAGTACAGTCCCCTCTATGGATTTGATATTGAGTTATTGGACTAACATATACATTTTGTTTTTTTATATTCCAATTCCATATATTTTTCTTCCTTTATGTGACACTTACTGGGTATCAAAAACATGCCAGGCAATGTGCTAGCTACTAGAAACACAAAGGTGAATATAATGTCCTTGCTCATATGATTTCACAAATTATTAGAAGGTGCACCCACATGAAACACATAATTACAGTAAAAGTGATTTTTTGTGACTTTCATTCTACCTTGATTTGAGAGCAAAATATCAGTTGGCTACCCCCGCATGTCCTCCACTGGGGATTGAGCTACAACCCAGGTATGCTCCCTGACCTGGTATCTTCCAGCATACTTTCAGTGCACAGGACGATGCCCAACCAACTGAACTACACCGGCCAGGGCTGTCATTTTTCTTTAGCATCTTTTAATATAGGGAAAAAAAGTCTTTATTTTTTTACATCATTGACTTGTTGAAAAAGTATAATCAATGGTCTTATTAAATGACCCGCATTACTTCCTTATGGTGTCCTTTAATTTATTGCTCTAACGCCTATATTTTCTATAAACTGGAAGTAAGATATAAAGACCACGTAGATTTGCATCCAGCCTTTGGCAGGGCCATTTTGCAGGTGGTGCTCTGTAGAGTAAACTGCACCAATCAGGAGACATACAGGTCTCCTTGTCCTTGTAACAGTGGTGACAGCTACTTCAGTAAGTGGCAACGTTCCTTCCATTACAAAGTCATGATTTGTTAGAATTTTGTTTCTCATCTTAGTATCAGCAAATAATCCTTGGAAGTGATAATTTTGGTCTTTAAGAATAAGCATACCCCATTAACCTCTCATTAAACATTTAAGCACTTAAATGTTTTTAAGTACTTTGATGCTGTGTGCCTGACATAATTATTACAGTAATAGTTGCAAAATTGTGAATTTGTAATTCTGTCTTTTCTTCGTATGCCTTAACTAGAAATCACATATAAAGAAATTATATTTTGCATTAACCAGGGTTTTTTTTTTTTTAACAATGTAAGTTTATTTCCTAGAGAAAAGGGAAGGAAATGCTTATTATTTTCATTTATAAGCAATTTTCTCAGCAAATTATTAGTGCATTCTATATCTTTAATAACGATGATGGTTTTCATTGTTTTAGCTTGCTATCTTTTTGAGAACCATTTTTTTTAACACCATGGATATAAAATACATATTTACTATTTTAAATTAATTTCAGTTATTATTATTACTCTTAAATTATCCCAGTTTTGGTAGTGGGATTCCTTAAGGTTGTTAACTGTGACTTTTTACTATGCCCACATTTGTCTTTGATAGTTTCCTTGATTTCTAGCATAGCAAACTATGTTATATTCTCCATTTTGTTCCTGAGACCTGAAATAAGTTATGTTCCTAAGCAGCCATGATTACTTTTGGTGAGAATAATATTTAGACACCATGATATGTACATGTGGGTGCTCAGAGCCAGTGAGTTGATATAGCTTCTGGGTTTTTTCAGTGGACAGAACTGCAGAAAAAAATTTTTAAACAACAAATACTCTGAATTCATACTTAACACCAAATACAATGTTATATAATTTTAACTTTTGACAATTTATGCTTATATCTTCTGTTTTACAGTAATAATTATAAAATTAACTTTTTATTTGCTTTATTCTGTAATATACAGAAATAAAATTTTGAATAACCATAGTGATATCCTAATTAAAACAATAAAATTCAATAAGGTTTAAGTACCTTATGTTTCTTTTCTTTGTAAACATTTCCTTTAAAAATGTAGAGCCAAAATATTATGTTCTAACTCTTGTTGAAATAATTTGTCTGTGTAGTGATATCATGAACATGAAATATTTGTTTTAGTTTGTCCTCAATTTTTAAGACTGTATTTTTATGTAAGTTAATTTGTAATACATCAAGTTTTCCTGTTTAATTAAAAATTAATAACAATATATGCTCAGAAACTGTTTACTTCCATTATAATCTTCTGCCTCTGTTCTGTGCCTTTTTGCATAAATAAGCATTTATGTAAGTTTTTGTTTTGGTCTTTCAGTGTTTTGTTTTTGCATTTTTCTTTACAAATATTAATATACATATTACTATAATACATGCTATATTCTACTTGTTTTTCTCCTGTAGACTCTAGACAAAGCTGAGTGTTTATTTATTAAGGAAAATATATAAATAAACAGTGCTTAATATAATCACAAATTTAATAAGTTCAAGACAGAAGCTACAGGAGTTGTAACTGAGAATAATGGATGATGGGGATACTTATACAGGTATTCTCAGAAGGTGTCTATCGGTAAGTGATATTAATCCTGTAAGCTGAAAAATGAAAAGAATCCAGTTGTGTAAAAACCAGAGAGGAGGATGAGTCTGGCACATCCTAGAAACTGAGCAGAGGACAGTGACTTTGAAAATTAGTGGCAAAAAAGAAAAGAAATTAAGTTGGAGAGTGGAAAAATAGGAAGAGGTTTAGTATGTCAAGAAAAATGAATCTTTATTTTATTTGAAATACAAAGGAAAGCTACAGAATGGTTAGGGCAGAGAAGTGACATGATCTCATTTATGTTTTAAAATAATGACTGCTGTTTAGAAAATTGGAGGAAAGCAAAGATTAAAACTGTCTTATATATTACCCCCCCTTCTACCTTATTATTTGTTCATTTCTGCTTTCTTCCTGGTTAGTTTGACTTGCCATAACAGTGCTACAAAAGCACTTTCGTAGTCTGCATGCTTCAACCTTTTTGAAAGCTTTTCTGACATAAAGTTGATCTCTCCTTTCATGTGTCTCTATTTCATAGAATTTACTGTTATTATAACATCTATCTTTTTCATTTTGTAATTGTGCGTTTATAATCCAGTTATCCTATGAATACATGAGTAATCTGAGAGGATAGTATAGTAATTATATTTGCAACCACAATAGCCAGCAGATTCATAGCACATCTAGTGCTCCATTGAATTTTTTTAAATAAATTAAAAAATCAATGATGTTAACATAAATCTTCACATTCAATTATTAAAATTCTATTTTAAAAACTATAAAAATATATATGGCTAAGAGACCATTACAAAAGGTCAACTGGTTGCTATGACATGCACTGACCACCAGGGGGCATAAGCTCAATGCAGGAGCTGCCCCCTGGTGTTCAGTGAGCTCCCACAGCCAACCTCCAGTGGCTGGCCAACCTCCCACAGTCCCTTTCCCCCGACTGGCCGGCCCCGATTGGTCCCAATCACTGTCCAGGCAGAGGGACCCCACCTGTGCACAAATTCATGCACTGGGCCTCTAGTATTCTCATAAAACTTGCTAGTAGAAGGCGATTCAGTTCTTTTGGATACCATACCCTATCTTTTTACCAGTCAGATTTTATATGAAATTGAGGAAACAGATGGAAGCTAGGTAGACTGGGATGGGACCATGGGCAATGGGAGGTGTGGAGTTGGGGGAAGGGAGTAGATCCAGGGAACCCAGCTAGGGGGAGTTACTAAGACAATCCAACGGGGCAGGAGAAGTGACCTTTAAAATGAATGGGTGGTGCTAAGACATCTTGCAAATAGCCAATCACAAGGCAGTGAGGCATATAAACCAATCCCAAGGATGTTCCTGAGGCAGAATTCTTTGAAAAGACCAATCAAGAACCAGCAAAGCTTGTTCCACTTCTATGGGAACGTATGCACAGGTGACCCAGTCCACCTCATTTGGATATACCAATACAGACGTCAAAGGGTACTTACTATTATTTAGGCTGAGCTTAAACGAAAAACTAAGAAAAGAGGAGACACAGGAGACAAACAAAATGCAAGAATCACACAGGCTTATTTACCAGAGAGCTGATGGGTTTTAGTCCTTGGCAGGCCACCCGGAGACACTAGCTGACAGAGACACACGGAGGTTGTGTGAGGCCCCAAAACGGGACCCTCACTCTGCCCCGCAAACTGACGGCGACCCCAATCAACCCTCGGGGGCGTCACTTGCTGCAAACAGCAAGAGGCTTTATTCCAGCGCGCTGGGGCTCAACTCGAAACTCACGCAGGAGCGCAGGAGCGGAGTTGGGCCCCGGGCAAAGAGTCTTTCAGATATTTATAGGCAAAAATCACACATCAGGGGGGGGCTGCATGCGTCCCTGGCGTCTCTAGTGGGGGAAGCCTGGGGAGGGGGAGCCTGGGGAGTTGAGATAAAACAGGTGGCTCGGTTTGTGCGGCTTGTAGCACTTTTTTCCCTTTCAGTTGTCAGGTACGCAGCTGCAGGTGCTTGGTCTCTTGACACGAAGAGAAGCCTCTACCAATCTGGGCTCAGGGCAGAGCAGGAGTGGCAGAAGTTCCAGGGGTAAGGACGACGTCTCGTCTGTGGAGGGGAGAC
>NW_006294243.1:3215540-3227892 GCF_000327345.1 Myotis davidii | reverse complement strand
CCCCGCGGCAGGAGCGCAGTCTCTTGACACAAAGAGAGGCTTCTAAGAGTCTGGGCTCAGAAGCAGAGCAGGAACGGCAGTTTCCAGGGGCAAGGAGAACGTCTTGTCTGTGGAGGGCAGACAGGCATCTGACTGCTGGTGTGAGAGTGCTTCTTTTATACCCGATGGGTGGGCTTCTTCAGTGTCTCATATCAGTGTGCTCTGGTGGCCTTCTGGGCTTATCAGGATACACATGCAGGGAGTTACCAGCTATTTGTCAGGAGTGCACATGCAGGGAGTTACAAGGTACTTATCAGGGTCACACACACACACACACACACACACAAATTAAGTTCCTCTTCTAAGTAAAGTTAAAATTCACTCTAATAATAAAAAAATAGTGGAATTTGCTTATGCTAACTTATACTATCTAAACTTATTACTATAACAAAGCTGTATCTAAGCCCTAAACAAAAAGCATGATCTTCCTCTTCTCTCTCTCTCTCCCTCCCTCACTTTCTCTCTCTCTCTGTGGCTCACACTGGGTTCCACAGGATGTGCTCCCTGCATCCATGTGGCTTATGAACATGTGAAATTCCACACATGGACTCATGGACTTTAATTAGCTTGGATACTGAACTACACCCAACTGCAACATGGAATAGAAGGGTTAGGGCCAAAAATAGAATATTGGGGACTAGCTATGGTTATGAGAAATATTAATCATGCTCGATTAACCATGATTGCCTTGTGTTGGTTAAAGAAAGGACATTCTGACCTGGCTGGGAGTTGTATGCCCCCAGGACCTGGGAGTCAACCTTGGAATATGGTCCATTCTCATTCAAGACCTGCCTATTATCATGGAAAGATTCACAATCTTGTTGCCTAAACAATGGAGTCCCACCCCAGCCTTCTACTTCCCCTTCCCTGTAATCCCTACTTCCCCCTGTAATCCTCGTCCGACCCTATATAAGCAGCTGGTTTATGAAGGCTGCTGCTCTCCCATACAGCTGGCAGTATTGGAATAAATGGTCGCATTTGATTCAACCCTGTCTCTGCTTAATTGGCTCAAGTAGTGACAGGCAGCACAGACCCATTGACTGTCCAGTTACAGAAGCTCTGGACACTAGCCTGGTTTTGGATCCCCAGCTGCAACTTTTCCAGGACTGGCTTCTCTCAATAAACTTTGCTTCCCCTAACTGTTTTTGTCCAGGAATCCATTCTTTGGTTTGGCAAGACAACAAACTTAGACTCAAACACCATAGTTCCATTTCAAAATCAAAACTCACCTTTATGAAACCATCTTGAAAACCATTATCTCTTTAGCTTCTATAACATTTTTTGAAAGAGTTTGTTTTCCATTTTACCCTATTGTAAAGTTACTGGTGTGTGTGTGTGTGTGTGTATCATAGTCCCTACAATAAGCAAACCTCCTGAAGATAGGACCCATTCCTTCTCCATCTATTGTATTTTACAGTGTATGAGAAAAAAAAACAAATGAGTCTACTTCTCTCCTTAGCCCCCATTGTTTTCCTTAATTTTTCTATTGCGTTCTCAAACTATCCCTACCATCTGACCAGGATGGCCTTAATGGTCCCTTCAGCTTGACTGAACTTTAGACAGGTTTCTTCCTGACCACCCTTCTCTGAGAAAACTTTCCATTGTAAATTCTACTCCTCTTTTGGAGATGTAAATCTTCTCCCAGCCTCCAGACAGTTTAAACCCCAGAAATATCTTTTTCAAGGACCTAGGAGACATCCCTTTGAAATGCAATTATCAAAAAATATAGCACTGCCGTCCTGTCTCTGTGGGAGGGCAGGAATAAATACAGATGGCCTATCACATCTAGTATTTCTCTACTAGATCACCCCAAAGCTTAAAACCCTCTGCCATTTATTTCCCTAGAGTTGATTTCAATCTCTTACAGCAGTCTTGAATAGTCTTCTTTGCCAACTTAACACAGAAGTAGTTTTTGACACATTCTTCTTCTAAATGTCCAGTTGCAGATTACTATCTTCCTGTTGGTGTCTGATACTGGGATAGGCAGACACAGTGAGAGACAAGTCTTCTGTTATTTTTTTCATTTGTTTTTAGGGTTTATGTGATAAATTCAAATAATTTGCGCCTATACCAGGGGGATAATGGTTCCTTTTTCTCTTCCATCAGGTTTTACCAATGAGTTTGTGCTACACCATGAGCAGAATCGTGTCCCTGTCCTTGTGCATTTATCTACTTAACATCTTAAATCTGAACCAACCTACTATGGTAAAGTGGAAATTTCTGGTGACCATATGAACTCTATTCTGATGTACTATACTCTTCTATGACACTTTTATGTAAAATTAAGATAAGAATGACAAGCTTATATCTTCAATTATCAGGTGAGGCTGCAACCTCTGTGACTTGGCCAAAGTAGAGCCAAGATTAGCCTCACATTAATTCTCTTTCCCCTCTGATAGAGTCACTATTGAGGAGAGGGTCCCTGTAGCCCAATATGATTTCAGGATAAACTTGGTGCAAATTTTTTCAGGAAAAACAAATTTCTAAGACGGATCGATTGAAAACACTGTAATGACAATGATACAATTTACTGATTTTTAAATTCTAATGTATAAACTTGAAAATACTGAAAATCAGGCTACCTCTGAAATGAATTCATCATTTACTTAACCTTTAATGAAGACTGATAATAACACATTGGAAGAAAAATAATACAAAATTGCCTGAAAACTGCAGGGTGTCTTCATTGTTCTTGCTTTGTTTTTAATTGAAAACAAAACAGGAACAAACAAATGCAAATGCAAATTTGAGCACTAGAATAATGTCCCCACAAAAAAAAAAAACAGACTGAAAACTATTTTTTCCTAATAAATTACATACTAAAGAAATAATAACAAAAATCATTCTGTCACTGTGTATTATTTAAATTCCCTGTATTAGACTAGAGTAAGTGAACACTGAGTCTTCAAAATTAAAATCCTCTCTTTCTTATTTTATTTCTTCTTTGATCATCCTAGCTACTTAAACAATCTCTGTATAGGATGAATTTGTCAAATGATATGTTCTTCTCATCTCTGGAAGAACTTCATGAGGGACGTTTATTATGACACTTGGACAGTTGGTTACTAATTTTTCTTGTGGTTAGTATAAAGACACACATTTTTAACCTTTTTACCTTGTTTTCTTTTTTCTGTTTTATGTATACAATTGACCCTGGATCAATCCTGGGGTGAGAGATACCAACCTTCCACCCAGGTAGCAAAATGTGTGCATATATCTTAAGATGGCTCTCTGCGTATGTGGATTCCCACCAGCAGATCAAACACAAATAGGTAATGCAAGTATAGACATGGTAGATGAGTTATCTTTAAGATATGAATCATTTGTTCTTCATTTACATAGAAGTAGGAGTATACTTCTTCTCCACGGATACATGTTTTTGGCCATGTACATTTATTTGGTTTCATGGTGAGGAACTGTATTTTAGGCTTGGGCATGCCATATGCTTTAGCCAATGGGATATTAACTGGTGTGACATAAGCAAAACAAAATCTGCATGCATTGTGAGGTACTCATTTCTGTGCTGGCATCATCTTAAGCAAGAAATGCTTTAGGTGGCCCACTCATCCAAGAAGGATAAGAGATATGTAAAACATACCTGGACTCAAGCGTAGACTCAAGCCCAATTCAGCCCAGCCTAGAACAATTGAACCTCAGCCAACCCACAGGTATCTGAAATAGAATAAATGATCATTGTTTAAAGGTGTTAAGTTTTGGGGTGGTTTGTACGCAGCTAACTGATACAAAAATGTACAAAAATTAAAAAGCTACAGTGAAAAGTCATTTTCCTTGCTACCACTTTCTCTGAGTAGAGTCCTTGACCAGAAAGTAAACACAATTATTAATTGCTTCTGTATATTGAAGATATTCTATACATATATGAGCAACTATATACTTATAGATAGACACACACATTTCAAAAATAGATCATTGTTTACCTATACAATTCTATATTTTTTTCTTGATGAGAGAGAGAGAGAGAGAGAGAGAGAGAGAATGTGTTGTTCCACTTATTTATGCACTCATTGGTTGATTCTTGTGTGTGTCCTGACTGGAGATTGAATATGCAATATCAGGCTGAGACTTTAACCAACTGAGTTACTATTTTGACTTCTTTTACTTTCTATATCTTCTATATCTGTACATAGTAATTTGCTTCATTCTTTTTAATTCCCTAGTTATAGTCTATTTATTAAACTGTCATAACATATTAAAGTATCCTTCATTTCTGGACATTATATATCATTTCTAAACTTCCTATTATGTCCTATTTATTCCAGTGTGAGTCCCTGATCTGAAAATGTTACCTTCTATTATTACTTTTTTTTAGCAGTATTGGATTAATACTATTTTGTATTTTAATAAGTATATCTACACTATCTCATTTAATCTTCAAAATTATCTTATTAAGCATGTATGACCATTATTTTTCTATTTTACTATGGCAGAATGAAGTTAATAGGTCAAACCAACTAGTAGGTGATGTGACTAGAACTCAAACTCAGATTCTCTGTTATAGAATATTGCCTGATCCACTGAGGACTTGTTGAAAATGCAGAGGGTCCAATGCTTGCTAACTGGAACTCCATTCCAAATGAAATCCTCTTTCTGCATGATAGGACAGAAGTGGAAGTTAAACAAGCAGGGAAATAGTAAAATATTTTAATATTCATTTATTTATTCAATGCCTACTGTACATTTAATAACTACAAAGCATTGTGATATGTATTGCATCTATCCTGAAATATACATTCCAAAATAAGCAAGAGTTTCTTTTGTTCTTTTGTGTCTCCCTCCCATCTCTGTGGTTTGTTTAAAACGTGGTGTTCAACATAAGATTTGGTTAAAAAAGAAAGCAATTAAACTGTTCTGCTACTGGGCTTGGAAACTTCAGTTGAGTGAAATTCAGAACATAGTTTTCAACCGTAATGAAAGATTCATAAAACAATTCTAACTCCCAGATAAAAAAGGAGAAATTTAAAGAAAATTAGTAATGAGATATTATAAAAAATTATGAATTACCACTTATAGAGTGCCTACTATGTGCCAAGAGATTTTCATGGCTTTTTAAAAAGTAATAGTAATAATTTTATGAGATTTATTTAATATAGTTAATAAAATGAGGTTCAGGAACATTTTTATGTTATCCAAGTATACTCAACAAATGACAGAACCATGTATTGAATTCTCATCTAGCAAGGTTCAAATCCTTTCATTTATTTATACACTAATTTTAGAGCTAAGTACAAAAAGGAAATGTAAAGACTACTAAATGAGACATAAAGTTCTCTTCATTGTCCTTTTCTTCATACTGAAGGTAGATTATTTAAGTGTCCTGGTTTTGGTGTATGAAGTAACCTGACTTTATGTATATCAATACTAGAGGCTCGGTAAACAAAAATTTGTGCACTCGGGTGGGAGGGTGGTATGTTCATCAGCCCAGCCTGTGCCCTCTCAGTTTGGGACACCTTGGGGTATGACCACCTGCTGGTTTAGGCCCATTACCCGGGGGATCAGGCTTAAGCTGGCAGTCAGACATCCCACTGGCAGCCCGGGAGCCCTTGGGGGATGTCCACTTGTCAGCGGGGAGCAGACCTAAGCTGTAGTCGGACATCCTTAGCGCTGCTGAGGAGGCGGGAGAGGTTCCCGCCATCACCGCTGTGCTGGCAGCCATCAGCCTGGCTTGTGGCTGCGCAGACCTCCCCCTTTTGGAGCGCACTCACCACCAGGGGGCAGCTCCTGCATTGAGCATCTGCCCCCTGGTGGTCAGTGTGTGTTATAGTGACCAGTCATTCTGCTATTAGGGTCAATTTGCATAGTACCTTTTCATTATATAGGATGATAAAGTAGGATGTGTTTGCAATGAAGGTCAGCTTTCCCTTGATATGTAAAACTATTTCTCTGGTCCTGCAGGAAGAACCTCACTCATTTTTTTTTCTTTTTCTATTATTTTTTTTTGTCACTGCACTTACAGGATTCACCAAATATTGTGTAAAACTTTAGTGATATATGTACTTGTGGTCAAACACAAAACACATACACAAACAAGCATACAATATTCAAATGTTTACAAATCTAAAATTTCTAAGTTAGATAAAATAAAATAAAAACATAATATTGGTGCCCAAAACATTCACAGTAGAAAATATGAAATAGGTTTCAGTTGCCAGTAAAGAACTAAAGACTCTTGTTATTTATAAAATAAAGAACCTTTTCAAAATTTTTCTAAATCTATTTATTTCCCAAATAAACAACTTCTGTTTGCTTTCAAATTTTAAATATTGCCAAGTCACATCAACTGAGAGGAGATTTAATCCAAGTATGTTTACATGATCTTTGCATAAATAATTAACAAAATAGAAGATAAACTAACCCAACACAAAAGCTAGATATAATGTGGCAATATTGTAGTATAAACTGATATGTGAAAACAATACAGCTTTAAGATATCCTAAAATATATGCAAATATATTAGGCTAAGTAAATTTAAACACTATCCTATATAGTAAAAGGCTAATATGCAAATTGTCCTCTTAACCAGGAGTTCGACCAGGGGATGGGGCTGGCCAGCCAACTGCCCACAGCTCCTTCCCCCAGCAGGCCCAACCCAATGGGGGCAGGCCGGCTGGACCCCACCCATGCACGAATTCGTGCACCAGGCCTCTCATTAATAATATGTCTAAATCTACTTCTCTCAGAGTAGAGATTTTATAACAATTGCTTAATTGCACACAACTTGTTAATATTTCTAATATATAAAGAAACTGCATATTATTTTAACACTTCAAAAGTTTTAAAAAGTCATGAAGCAATAGGTAGACAAAACTTTAAAGTAATTATTTTACAATTATATTAAGTTTATTAGAATTCCACATAATTATAGGGTTTATCTATGCATTTTAAACTAACATCAAAATTTATAATTTGGGAAAATAATATGGAGGTTCCTCAAAAAATTAAAATATGATCCAGTAATTTCACTTCTGCTATATATTCATAGGAAATAAAATCAGTATCTTGAAAAGATATCTGCATTCAATGTTCATTGCTGCGTTATTGACAATAGCCAAGACATGGAAACACCTAAGTGTTCATCAATAAATGAATAGGTAAAGAAAATGTGATATGCATATAAAATGAAATATTATTCAGCCATAAAAAAGAAGAAAATTTTTCCATTGGCAACAACATGGATGAATCTTGAGGGCATTATGGTAAGTAAAATAAGTCAGACATAGAAAAACAAATTTTGTGTGATTTTGTTCATATGTGGAACATGAAAATAAAAAATCACACAAACAAACATAAAAATAAAAAATCACACAAACAAACAAAACAAACTTATGAAAACAGAGAACAGATTGGTGGAAGGCAGATTACCGGAGAAATGGTTGATGGTGGTCGAAGAGTATAAACTACCAATGATAAAATCAATAAGTTCTGGGGATATAATGTACAGCCTAGTAACTATAGTTAAATTCTTTAGTGTATATTTGAAAGCTGTTAAGAGAATAGAATTCTGAAGTTCTCATCACACACAAAAAATTCAACCATGTGAGGTAAAGAATATGTTAGCTATTCTTATTGTGGAAATCATTTTGTGATATATCCATATATAAATCACTACATTGTACACTTTAAACCTACACTATGTTAGATATCAGTAATAGCTCAATAAAGCTGGAAAAAATTATTTCTTGAATTTTCTTTCTAAAACCTGGGGGATAAAGCAAATTTTGTTCAAACCAATAAACTGAAATTGAATATACATACACTATATGATATGTTCAGGAACATTTATATGTTAAAAAATTAAAATGATATAGAAGAAATAGCATTTAAACAATTGACTCTAACATATAACATCCAAATGTAAGCAGAAGCAATCCTGCTCATTAAGATCTATAAAATGACTGAAATATCTATGTCACTCCTTACGGAAAG
Organism: Myotis davidii; assembly: GCF_000327345.1. Lineage (NCBI taxonomy): Eukaryota > Metazoa > Chordata > Mammalia > Chiroptera > Vespertilionidae > Myotis > Myotis davidii. The sequence continues at coordinate 3,219,909 of NW_006294243.1, read as the reverse complement.
TTGAATGCTTTCCCAATAATTTACAAATTCACAGCTAACATTGGTTCTTGTCACCATTACTTCAGAATTAACTCTTCTAAATCTGTTCACTTTGTGGTTTGGCTCACCCTTCATTACTGTGTGATTCTTTTTATGTAATGTCAAACCAGACAAGGCACTTAGTCACTCCTCCTGATTTGCCTATCTTAATGCATTGTTTATGCACATGCCTATAGGAGCTTCATGTATGTGGGTGACTTGGCTGAATTTTGGTGGAGACAAATGAGGCTAAATATCATATTGATGAAAATTTCAATGATAAGTTTGATATAAACTCAGTCAGCCCCTCTTTTTTACTGCTGATTCTCATACATTGCATCGTAGTCACTTTACCACCCCCCAAATTGTGCAATTTTATTTACAAATATTTTCAGTATTATTGTTCTCCAACTCCTGCTAACAATCCTTTCTCAATAGAACTGATGTCATTGTGGATGGTAAAAGACACAATGTTAGGTACCTGAGCTGAAACATTAACTAGCATTAAATTTCATCATGAGAAATTTATTTCTTTAAAAAAAAAATATTTGATGATTGATTTTAGAAAAAGAGGAAGGAAGGGGGAAAGAGAGAGATAGAGATCTGTTGTTTCATTTATTTATGCATTCATTGGTTTTCATTGGTTGATTCTTGTATATGCCTAGGGATAGAACCCACAACCTTGGCATAAAGGAGACTGTGCCCTATCCAACTGAAACCCAGCCAGGGCAAGAAATTCATTCATTTCAATATTTTTTGAAATGAATATTTCAAATATTCAAATATTTATAGTTATTAGGTCTTTAACATTTTCTGTCATTAGATAACATTAAAACACACACACAGCCAGACACACACAGACACAGACACACACAGACACAGACACACACAGACACAGACACACACAGACACAGACACACACAGACACAGACACACACAGACACAGACACACACAGACACAGACACACACAGACACAGACACACACAGACACAGACACACACAGACACAGACACACACAGACACAGACACACACAGACACAGACACACACAGAGACACACACACACACACGCGCGCACACACACACACACACACACAAAACCAGAAACAAGCCTTGGCTCACTTGCTTGAGCATCAACCCACACACCAAGAGGTCACCGATTCATTCAAGTTTGATTCCTGGTCAAGGCATATGCCCCAGTTGCTGGCTCAATCCCTAGTAGGGGGCATGGAGAGGCAGCTGATTTATCTATATGTTTCTTCCTTTCCCTTCCTTTCGAAAATCAATAAAAACATATTTTTAAAAACAAACAAGAAAACAAGCACAAACAAGGACTCCAAAAGCAATATCCATCTAGCACAAACTGATGTTTTGTTTGTTTGTTTGAGTTTCTTCCCATTGTCCCAATTAAAATTTTGCTTTGAGATTAAAGTATTTCAACCTAAAATGAGTCAATTTACAAACTGTTAGGTAAATAACCATATAGGACATTATGAGTCCATGGTAGAAATTGTAAAAGTTCATGAAATACTAACTTTTGGGTAACACTTGTCTATTACAAAGACAGTTTACATTTTTTTAAGAGAGAAATTCTGCTTCCAAGTGCTAAATTTTCCTGCAGCTACACTTACATAATATGATTTAAAATTAACGTTTGCTTTGGAATTTTTAAAAAGCAAGTGTCAGAGAAAACACAATGGAGTATGCGATGCTCATCATTTGATAAAAGGAAACATGCCATTTCACCGGGACTGTTGAAACTTTTACTTCTGCTGATTCTACAAACTTTTCATTGCATTATTTCTTTTGAAATGGCACCACACTGCATAATATATGATACCTTCAGCAATAGATTAACAAAAACAACGGCCATTTCATATGGCTTCTTAATTTCAGCTTCTGCAGAGAAGATAAAATATTTTAAGAAATAGAAAAAAATCTGTTCTAGACCACAAATTACTGAGGCATAAATCATGGGAGTGATGGTTTGGGCTAGAAAACTAAGGGCTGCTAATAATAGTGGGCTGTAAATATAAAAAATAAGAAAGAAAAATGTGTCCTATTTTGGATTGTCAGATTCAATGAAGGATGGCCATGTGATAGGTGCACCAAAGGGAGTCAAATGGAAAATATGTCTTCAAAAATAACTTTCTAAATAAAACAATTAAATATTGTGCATTTTAAAGTTTCCACAATAATGATTTAATTTTCAATATAGATGGTGTTAACGAGATCAAGAATTTAAAAAAAAAAACAGATTTTTACTGTGCAGGTAGGCAATTTGTTGCTCGGAGACTCTAGAATTTCTTAGGTAACTAAATCTAGTCACCATCAAGAAAAGTGGCTAATTCAAATATATATCTGAGCAAATTCAATATTCACCACACAGTTCTACTCCAGTTGGGAAATATATCTAATACTAGTGGCCCAGTGCACAAATTCGTGCACCTTGAAAGAAACTGGGGCCTCAAGGCTGCGGTGGGCACAGGGGCAGATCTTGGCCTGTCCTCCACACCCCTGCCTGGCCTCTCCCGCTGTGGCCCCCGATCCTCTGTCTGCCAGCAACCCTGCTCCCACCGCCACTGCTCCCACGTGCTGACTATGCCAGCCCTGCTCGCACACGCACACGTTGATGGTGCAGAGTGATTGGGGTCAGCACCAGCAGTAGGTGCCAGCGGACCCAGCGCCATCAGTGGGTGAAAGCAGCGGCTGCTTCCCCAATCACTCTTCAGGAGCAGGGGGAGGTGAAGAAGCCCTTAGAGGTAATTGAGGCCCCTGCTGGCAGCAGGTGCGAGCATCAGGCAGGACCACAGCACACAGGAGCAAAGAATTTTCAGTAACCACCAGAGGCTTGCACTGATGACAGTGACTGGCGCCTCGCCTTGGTCTGGCACCACCCCCCCCCACCTGCTCCACCATCCCACCACAGCCAATGCCTGCCATGGTCCATGTATGCCCCCTGGTGGTTAGCGCACGTTGTAGAGACTGGTTGTTTGGCTGTTCTGCCATTCAGTCTATTTGCATATTAGGGTTTTATATATAGAGATTTTTTGTTTCATCCACCATTTCAGTCTGTCATAATTGCAAATACAGTGGGGCCTTGACTTATGAGTGTCCCGACTAACGAGTTTTTCGAGATGCGAGCCATCTCTAGGCTGATTTTTTGCTTTGAGTTGCGAGCTAAAATTCAGGTTACGAGCCAGCTTCAGATACCCCACCGCTAGTTGGCAGAGCGAAAGTCACAGTGAATGCCACATAAGCCCAGCATCATCTGTCTCACTCGTTCACTTTAATGATTGGACATACGAGTAATTTGAGTTACGAGCTCCTTCACAGAACGAATTAAACTCATAAGTCAAGGCCCCACTGCATTTGAAGGTTTCTAGGGAATGGGCAGCAGTCAGCTAACATGATGGGGCCCTTATAGAATATGAAGAATCAGAGAGTAGAGTTCAAGTTTGTGTTCCTATACCTTCAGCATCTGATGTCCTGCTAATCTGTTCTCTTGGCACAAGTCCTTCCTAATGATGGTTATGATGGCAGTATATTTGTCTATGCTCTGAATGGGAATATGGACATAGAGTTTACTTTTCTTATCATGGCTGAACTTTGTGCCCCCCAATTTGAACTCCTGCTGCTTGTATGCCCTTCATTCTTCAATTTATCCATAAATGTGTTGGTCTGAGCATCAGGAACACGTAGATACTTTTCATGACTCTGTAGCCCTGGAAGTCATCCTGAGTGAGCTCAAGGCTCCTCTTGTTTCTAAGTGCCTTGTGCCAGCAGTAATCTTGCTCTTCTAATATTTTCACTACAAGAGACCTGAAGTAGCAGTTAAAGCAAAGAAAAATTAGATTGTGTTTGCAAACTGGACTAGACATGATTTTTGAATGTTGAATTTAGCTAACATAAATAACTAAATTGATAATAATTCACTTGAAAATATGTAGATTACCTGTGCCAGGATTAGTAGGAGTTCAAAAATGTAAAAGTAGGTTCAGTTGCAAAAAAAAAATAGTTTTAAATTATTTATTTCTTAGTATTATCTATGTTAAAACCTCAATATTTATTTTTGGCAGAATTTATAAGGCTGCTGCAGTCAAACTTTAGTCTACAGGGAGCATTTATTGTCTCCTTATCTAATTGTCTCCAAATTTCTTCAGTTGTCTTTCTTTTTTTTTTTTTCTTTTTTTTTCTTTTTTTTTGTAATTATTAGTTAAGGTATTACAAATGTGTCCTCAACCCCTCCCCCCCCCATTAACTCCTAACCTCCTCCTCTCCGATGACTTTTCTTTTTATGACTTTGACTATCAGTGGAAATTTACTATCTTGGACCCTCCTTTTAAAGCAG
>NW_006294243.1:3209695-3213519 GCF_000327345.1 Myotis davidii | reverse complement strand
AATTTACCAGAATGCATTAATATCCAAATTTTCTCCAATTAATATACCAATCCTTGACTTTGGCATTTTTCTTCTCTAGTCCTTGGCAAATGATGATCCTGGGTCTCCAGGTCATAATGAATGGTGATAAAAGGGATGGCTTGAAAGAATAGTGAAAGCGACATTTCTATAAATTAATAACTATGTGTATCATCCTATCACAAGTTGACACAATGATTATTTTCCAGTTGGGGGTACAGAAATATTTGTGTTGACTTAGAAATTCTTTCATTACTTATGATGGAGCTCTTTCCAATAATATCAAAGGCAGAGATACTGTTTAGAAGGATCAACATAGGTTCAACCTGGCCGGAGCCTTGTCCCATGCACAGAGAGGTCAACCCAGTTTGATTCCTGGTCAGAGCACATGCCTGGATTTCCAGCTGGATCCCCAGTATAAGATGTGCAGGAGGCAGTCAATAGGTGGTTTTCTCTCATCGATGTTTCTCCTTCTCCCTCTCCTCTCTCTTTCTCTTTCTCTCAAAAACCAATAAAAACATATTTTGAAAAATAATCAAATAAAAGGATCCACATAGTATTAAACAGATGATGGTGGTAACTTCTGTTGCTCGCCATATAAACTTACATGCTGTCCTAGAATGTGAACTATGTGTGATTCTCAAAGCTATCCTTTCATAGACGGACCAGGTGAAAACAGATCTCATTCAGAGACATCATATTGATCATACCATTATTCATCTATTTCTTTACATTCTGAAAGAATAACCTGAGGTTAAGAGACTATTATGGACATATTTTTATTTTTTCTTTGTTTCCTACTCCCTGATAAATCAGAATTTTTGTTTTATGAATCGGTGTAAGTTTCAAATTTGATTAAAGGCTAAAATGTATATCCTTTAAACTGTTTGAGCTAAACTTCTTCCCTCCAAAACTAGAAAGGAGTCAATGACAGCAGGAGTCAGGGAGTCCAAGGGGAAGGAGGCCTGCTCCCAATCTAAAAAATGTGTCAGAGCAAAACCCTGTGCACGGAGGGCCACTTGTCTGTATTCCAAAACCAAGCAATGGCATAGGACAGGATCTGAAACCTTCTGAATGTCCCTCCAGGAGACCACCAAGCAAGTTATTGTATAATCATTGCAGCCTTGGTAATGAGATTTTGGAAGAATTTTTAATAAAATTGGAAAAAATTAATTATGCAAAATTAAATAAAATGTACTGGATTCAAATATGTATAAGCAATATATTCATTCAGTTGGTAATTATTTTGATAAACACTATTTGTCAGAAGTGTTAATAGAAGATGGAGATACAGACAGCCCTTGAGTTACATCGGACTCGATGTACATCATTTAGTGGTTATGTGGCCATCTCCCATTTATTTTTTAAAAAAATGAAAGTTCCGTCATTTCGACATATGTACATACGTGCTTTATGTTTTTTATTATTTATTTACCACAAGTAAAGGTCAGGAATTGTTATCTTTCTTTATTTTTTTATTTTTATTTCACTTCATTACTGCTGTGTATGTGCTCCATGTGAGTGCCGTAGGTGCTTATGTAGGAGGGTTCCGACTGACGGAGAAAATCGGGTTACCTCGCACCATAGGAACAGATCTCCGACACAACCCGAGGACCTGCTGTTTTGGGGTGACTGAAACAAATGAAATCACTAGCGGGTGGGCCAGTGGCACAATGGATAACGCGTCTGACTACGGATCAGAAGACAAATGAAATCACCTATCATCCACCTACCCACCTACCTGCCTACCTACCTACCTATCCAATTCTATCAGTCACCTATTACTGTGCAAAAAAAACCCCTCTTGAACTCAGTGACAATAAACAAAATAAACAATTTTTTACCATCAGAGTCTTGCTTTTAATATCCGCAGATCACCTAGAGCTTTGTTCATGTAGGCAGGCCTTCTGAGCAGTTGCAGATCCAGCTACCGAGGGCACTACAGGCTGTCTAGAAATCTGGACAGGAAATATTTCCTGCGTTGGGATTCTTGGGTTCCCAATGTAGAAGCTGAGAGGAAACCCCAGAGAAGTTCCCAGAAATACTTTATTAAGCTTACACTGGAGCACAAGGGCAGCAGCATAGAGGTCAGGATGGTTCTCCCAACCGGATGGGGGCGGCTGTGCTTGGCATTTATAAGCTGGGGATGAAGTGGGTTTGTGTGAAAAGGCAGGCTTTTTGAAAATGGAAGACGTATGGAATTTTCCATTTCTGGTTGGGTGACTCTCTTTCCCAGTTCTGTTGCAGGGTAGCTATGTTCGCACCTGCGCTGTCAGACACAAGAGGGCACTGCTCATTACTCCCCCCCTTCCCCGCCCCCCTGGCCCACTAGGAAGGTCGGGCAGCGGTCCAACCTTGTTCAACTGCACATGCGAATCAGTTGGAAGAGAGATAAAATCAGCTACCAATGTGTTTTTTGAGTAGGGAATGGAGGAGTGGTGACATTTTTGTAGTTCAGTGCTCCTTCTGACCATGGGCTGTCCTTGGGGTCCTGGGCCCAGGTCCCTAAGTTGTCTTAGGAAAATAGGATTTCCTTCTCTGTGAGTATATAACCCCAGCAATATTTCATTACCCAGTCATTAACAGTCGATTGTATATTGACGTTTTTCTGAAATTCACCAAACCAGTCCCTCTGTGCCTGCTCAGAGACACCAGCACCGCTGGTCAGAATAATATTTCAATTCCAGCTGGGTCCCTCTTTTCAACTCCTAAATTATTTTTTATCAGCTGAGTAATTCCAGTACCAAAAGGTTTGTATCCAAGCTCTACAGAGCCATACATCAGAGGCCCTAGGGCGCCAACCTTCTCAGGAGTCTGGCACCACTCCTTTCATGAGGTCTTTCCTCCAAACTCCTTTAACTATCTCAACATCTTTCCTTTTTACCCTCCAGCCTTAGGTAAGGTAACTATTACCACAGCGATTATCTCCATGATAAAGTAGTATTCCCCTTGTTTTTAATTTGCCTCCAATAGCTAGCTATTGAGATTAATTTACATCAAATTGTCTGTTAAAACAACTGATGTGTTTTGTGTTTCCTGACTAGATTCTGAATTACATTTCAGTGGCCAAAGCAAATCACATTACAAACCAAGTCCAATATCTGTGGAGTGGGGCTATATACTCTTCCTCTGCTTAGGAATTCAAACCATCACATTATAATCTATCCACTAATCTAAATTCTTCTAGTATTTTTTCCTCACCTGTGTGTCCTGATAAGGAAATGATTACAAATACATTTGTGTGCTGTTGAAATAAATAATTCAACATACCCACTGTTTTTACATTCATTTATATTTTCTCTATTTTTCGCTTATGCAAACTTATGATAGTAACCGCAGGTTACATTTATTCAATGCTTACCAAGTGCAGGCACTGAAGTCTAATCTTTATAACAATCTTATGAAAAATGTACTCTTATTATCCCTAATATAAACATAAGAAAACTGAGTTTGAGAGCTGTTAATTAGCCCAAGATCCCATCTTTTTTATTTGGTATAGCCAGGATTCAGAAACAATGATATTTTGGCAGAGCTCATATGCTTAACTACCACGAAACACTGCTTCAAATGAAATTTTACTGGAAGTAACAGTCACTTGATTTTAAATGCCCCCCTAATCCTTTGGGTAATTATACATTTATACATATTTAGAAATGCTAATTTTTATGAAAATTATCTGGGTTGAAACCATGTTTTCCTGTGTACCAGTAAATACAGGGGAATATACATTGACTTGTTTACGATATAAGTGTGTGTGTGTGTGTGTGTGTGTGTGTGTGTGTGTGTGTGTGTGTGGGTGTGTGTGT
>NW_006294243.1:3191978-3209665 GCF_000327345.1 Myotis davidii | reverse complement strand
GCATAAATTTGTGCACGAGGGGGGTCCCTCAGCCTGGCTTGTGGGATTGGGCCGAAACCTGCTCTCTGTCAGCCCCCAAGGGGTCCTGGATTGCAAGAGGGTGCAGGCCAGGACTAGGGAACTCACTGGTATACGATAGGACCCGGAGGGAAGCAGGAGGTTAGCCAGCCAGGGAGGGACTGTGGGAGGGCTTTAGGGCATGTCCAGCCCATCTCCCTCAGTCTCGATCTGCCAGACCCCATCAGCAAGTGAACCTAATGGTTGGTGTGTCTGCCCCTGGTGGTAAGTGCACATCATAGCGAACAGTTGAGTGGCCTTAGCATATCATTAGCATATTACGCTTTGTTTGGTTGAATGGCTGACCAGACGACCAGACACTTAGCATATTAGGCTTTTATTATATAGGATTCTTTTTAGCATACATTGTTAAGATCTTTGAATGTCACAAGATGTTTCTCATCATTATGATTTTAGACAAATTTTGAAAAGCTTCAACTTAATACTTAAAATATAAATATATTGTCAGTTTTCATGTGCCAAAATTTAAAGACAATTCAAGAAAATTTGGGAAGGGTAGGGAATTAAATGAGTTATAAACCTTATTAAACATAATCTGATCCTTGACTCTTTTTTCTTTACATTGTATTCATTTTTACTTTTTTCTTTCTTTTTGACTAAAGTTATATGTCTTGGTTATTACTGTGTGTGTATGCCTGTGCTTGTGTGTGCATGCATGCGTTCATTTGTGTCTGATCATTGATTGTTTGCTTTTTGCCATTTTAGAATGTCAGTTGAGAGGGAAATGGCAGTAGTAGCAGAGAAACTATTATATGTGACCAGAGAGTACACAGGAACTGGCATCAGCTTATTCACTGAATCCTCACAGTGAGCGACATAAATCAAAGCTCCCCTTGACAGTACAGTAAGTTTTGGCAGAAAGATGATACAGGTATAGCTTTCAGAGAATAAGATAAGCTTCTTTCCATGGTGCCATCTACAGTAACTGCAAGGAGCTTACAATTCTGATGTTCCATAATGAGATTTTTAAAATATGTTATAGGGACCTTTTGCAATGTTAATAGGTTTAATAACGGGAACTGAATAGTTAACATGGACTGATAAAAAGATTGGTTTACATACACCTCTTATGGATAGATATAAATGGGTATGATGATGCTTACTGCAATTAAGGGTTGCTATTGCAAAGAAGTCAGAAGCTGCCCCCTGGTGGTCAGTGTGCTCCCACAGGGGGAGCGCTGCTCACCCTGTATACAAAATCTGACATAGCATATCACATTAGAGTCAAGAAAAAGAAGGAGGGACAGGAAGAAGAGGAGAAAAAGGGGAAGAGAATAGTTCCATAAATATAATTTAAAATACTTGGGCTTAGATAAATAGTAGGAAACAATGCAACATTGCATTTTTATTCCAGGACTTACAGGGAAGGTTTTTTTATTGTTGTTGTAAATACTATTAAATGTATCCACCCCAGACAAGTGCAGTGTTTGATGCAAAATTAGGGACATAATACCAGAGAATACTGACAGTCTGTATCATTGATGATTTTAAGGAATTGAACATATTTTACTTTAATATAGTCTTTCTAGAATGCATTATTTAATAATTATTTTACCATTGTAATAAAGAAAAAGAATTGCTGAACTTGACAAGGGACAAGGAAAGCAAAGAGTTGTATATGATTATTAATAAAAGAGTGAGTAATGTAAAAGTGTGGAGGTATATTTTTATTTTCATTAGTTTAACATCTGACTATAGGCCCTCTATAATCTTTTCAATGGTTTAACATACACTAGTGACTAGATTATAAGTTGCCCTCTAAAGGCAGGGTTTTTGTTTGCTTGGTTGTTTTATTTTTATACTTCACTGCTTTATTTCTAGCAACTAACACAGTACCTGATAGATGCTCAGTAATAGTTGCTAAATGAAAGATTATTTGGGGGAACCACATGGATAGCCCTATACTAATTATTGTTTCCAAAACAAAAGGGAAAGAAAACATCTAGTTGAAAACTTCATTTTTCCCTGATATATTTTTCCATCAAATGAGGACACAGGCAGTTGTGAAATCAATATAAGTAAGCATTTCACAAAGGATAATACAAGGAGCCATAAATATATAGAAAAATATAGTTATTTTATATACATGTTCAAAATTAACACTATAGTGAGTAATATTTCACCTAAAAGATTGGAGAAAATAGCTGACCTTGTGTACCACAAATTGTTGCTGACAATAGTCAAAAATTGAAGAATGGAAGCAATTAATTAATACTCTTAGATCTGAAGGGTTAAGGGAGGAAATGATTATCAGAATACTCTTAGGAGTATAGTTGTGTAGTGCTTGACAAAGCTGTGGATGTTAGTCCAGCTGAGAGGAACTGAAATGAATAAGAAATCTGATATTTCTCTCTTTCTCTTCTCACTTCCTCTACTGTCTGACCCAGGCCTTTGATTAACTGAACACAGCAAGCAAGCAAAAGGGAAGAAAACCAGATTGATAAAGTCCATAAGTACAGCCTTTGCTGTACCAGGCAGGGTAAGAATGGTGGAAAGTAAATGTGGAGTGAGCAGGTAGGGACTCTGCAAGACATCACAGAAGCTCAGGTGATGCCGTGCAGTTTTTTCACATGAACAAATGTGGTTCCTTTGGGTCCAGAGAACATGGACTGAAATGACAAGGCGTCAGCCCACCATCTCTCCACAAACACATAAAGAATATTTACAGCAATAGAGCAAAGGCAAGGATACCCACCTTCAGAAAGGCAAAAATGAACAAAGCCATGAGGCATAGGTCCATAGAAATTCTGAACTTCCCGCTAGGACTAAGTGAAATTGCTTTATCCTGGGGACCTCTATTTGCTTCCCAGCAAAAGTGCCAGACCTTAGATAAAATAAATAGCCCAATAATTTAGAGCCTCTGTGTAGTGCAAGTGCCTTGTATTAAGCTTTTTGATTTTAGTGTAAGTGGCTGACATTAAGTTTTGATTGCTGAGGCATCTATATTAAAAAACATCCATCTTGAATAAACCTTTTGCCAGCTGCGTAACATAACCACTAGCTAAACAACCAAGTAAGAAATCCGATCATCAATGAGGAACTTCTACCCAGGGTTTACCTGAATTAAGCCTTGAGTCTGCTTTTTTGAGAGGCCCCACTCTCAGTCAATTTTCATTGGTCCCTGGCTCCACCCTGTGGAACGTTCTTCCTATTCCATTACCATTCTCAGCACATCTGATGAGGACATGGGGCAATACGCCCTCTTTGGGTCTGTAGAGATTTGCCAGCCTTTTTTGGCATTTGAATTTTTAAGAATCCAGTGATTTATGTCTGAAAGAGTCACATGCTTCTTAGACTAGATGTAAATTTTCATTGGCAATATGAAAGTCTCAGAAACGTGTTTTAATTTTATTAGATTTATTTTTATTTATGTTTTTCCTTTATTGGATTTAATTTTTTGGTAGTTTTTTATATGTTTTTATTATTATGGTAAGGATTCCTGACAGGATATCTATTATTTTAACATTTTCCCTCTTTTTAAAAATAATTTTTAATTGATTTTTGAAGAGAGAAAAAAGGAGAGGGAGAGAGAAACATCAATGTGAGAAACATTGAGCACACCCCCTACTGGGGATCTAGCCTGCAAACTGAAGATCAAAATGGCAACCCTTCCATTCAAGGATGACCCCCAACCAATTGAGCCATGACAGCGAGGACGTAACAAAATTTTAGGAATTCAATACAGTATCATTCACTATAGGTAAAATGTTGTGCAGTGAATATCTAGAATTTGTTTAGTCTATGTGACTGAAACTTTATACTCATTAAATAGCAACTCCCCATTTTATCCTGCCCCCAGTCCCTGGCTACTATTATTTTATTATCTGTTTCTGAGTTTGATTGTTTTAGATATCTCATAGAAGTGGAATCATACAATATTTGTCATTTGGTTATTAGCTGATTACACTGAGAATAAGGACATCTAGGTTGTCACATATTGAAAGATTTCTTTCTTTTATAAGTCTGAATAATATCACAGACGTATATGTCTATACAAATTTTTATTTATTTATCCATTTATCAGTGGGTATTTGGGTTGTGGTCCTAATTACACTATTATGAATAACCCTGCAATGAACATGGGAGTGCAAATGTCTCTACAAGACCCTATTTTCAATTCAGCTATGTAAACATAAGTGGTATTGCTGGATTATATAATAGTTCCATTTTTAATTCTTGAGGAGCCTCCATACTGTTTTTCATACTAGGCACAACAATTTACATTCTGACCAATAGTGTAAAAGGGTTTCGATGTTTCCATGCCCTTGCCAACACTTGGTATTTGCTTATTTACTTACTTATTTTAATTAAATTTATTGGGATGACGTTGGTTAATAAGATTATACAAGTTTCAAGAGGATAACTCTATGATATGTCATCTGTATATTGCTTTGTGTGTTCACTGCCCTAAGTCTAGTCTTCTTGTGTCACCATATATTTGACTCACTTGTATGTATTTATTAGATTTATAACTATCTGTTTCATTTTTGGGTTGCTCATGAATATCTTATAGTGTTTTTCATTTCCAATGTTACTTGTTCATTGCTAATTGTAGGAAAGGATTGACTTGCATATTATTAGTTCCAGGAATTTTTTTTTTTAACTATTTCAGGTTTTCTGCATGGATAACCAGATGTCCTCTGCAAACAAAGACAGTTTCATGTCTTCCTTACCAATATAAGTACCTTTCATTTCCTTTTTTTGTCTGGCTGCATTAGCAAGGACTTTTTATATAATGTTGAAAAGGAGGGGTAAAGAGAAGATATCCTTGACTTATGGCTGATCTTAATGGATAAGCTTTGAGTTTCTCACCATCAAGTATGGTGTTAGCTATAGTTTTGTTTTTTGTTTTTTTTTTTTATAGATAGTCTTTATCAAGTTGAGAAAGTTTTCCTCTATTTCTCATTTACTGAGAATTTTAATAATCAATAGGTGTTGGATTTTGGAAAATACTTTTCTGCATCTATAGATATGATCTTGTGATTTTTTAAAAAAAAATCTGTTGCTGTGCTGGATTATGTTAATTGACTTTCAAATGTTGAATTATACATTCTTTATATAAATTTAACTTGGTTATGGTATATAATATTCTTTAAACATAGTTGAGTTTAATTTGATAATACTTTGTTGAGGATTTTTGCATCTATTGTTAGAGAAATGTGTGGATGACCTGCTCTCCATTGGTAGTGGGAGTGGGATTCTTGGGGTACTGCTGGAATAAGCATTACCAGAGGCCTCCACAGGAAGGTGAGATGTGGTAGAAAGCTTTATTTGTATGGAATTACATCCCTGAGTTCGCAAAGTCTATTTCTCTTGATCCAGTCCTGGATAATGTGCAGCTGGGTATTCAATAGAGCTAGAAGCAAAGCCAGTGTCCAGCATTTCCATTGCATGGTGGAGCTGGGTCCAGTTTAGCATTAGACCAGTTGCAGTCCATTAGTTCACTGTTGATGTCCACACAGCTGTGGGCCATGTGACCTAATACAGCAGAGCCAATAGAGCATACCCCCTGCAACAAGAGTCTCAAGAAAGTAAGAGAGGGAACTCCTTTCTTTAGAAGATTAAATATCTGAAATCTTTCCATGGCTGCTTGCAGTGGCCATACCTACTCCTGCCAATGACCTTTTCCAAGCTGTGACTGACAGACAAGTACCTTCCCTTTGTCACTTAGACTTTACTTAGCATGTGCCTGTTCTTCCCCGGTCCAGTCCCTTCTCCCAGCAGTCCGTGGGGCCAAGACCTGGGGAGTGTTAAGCTATAGTTTCCTGGCAAACTGCACAAATGGCATGCCTATACTATTTGGCCTTCTCCCTGCTCCTTTTCTTTTAATTAATTAATAACTGAGTTAAATTACAATGGCATCACTATGTGCATGAGAGACATTGGCCTGTAGTTTTCTTTTCTTGTATTGTCTTTATCTTATTTTGGTACCAGGTAATGCTGGTATCATAGAATGGGTTAGGAAGTATTCTCTCAGCTTCTATTCTTTGAAAAATATTGTAGAGATTTCTTAGAATTTCTTCCTTAAATGTGTAGTAGAATTCATCAGTGAACCCTTTAGGGCTAATGCTTTTTGTTTTGGAAGGTTTTTAATTATTGATTCAATTTATTTAACAGATATAGGCCTATTCAGACTGTCTATTTTTTTTCTTTGTGTGTGTTTTGGTAGCTTGGGTCTTTTAAGAAATCAATACATTTCATCTAGGTTATCAAATTTATGGAAGATGTGCAGCTGGGGAGAAAGTTGTCTACAGTATTCTTTTATTATCTTTTTCATTTCCGTGGTGTCTGTGGGATATCTCTTGCTTTCACATATGATATTAATAATTTGTATACTCTCCTTTTTTCCTTGTTAGCCTGAATAGAGATATATTGATTTTATCTTTTCTAAAAACCAACTTTTGACTTTATTGATTCTATCTGTTGATTTCCTCTTTTAATTAATTAATTTCTGCTCTACATATTATTTATTTTCTTCTGCTTGCTTTAGACTTAACTTGTTTATTTTCCCACTTTTATAAAGTGGTAACTTATATTATTGATTTTATATATTTTTTTCTAATATATTCATTCAGTGCTATAAATTTCCCTTTAAACACTGCTTTCTCTGCATCCCACACATTTTGATAAGTTGTGTTTTTATTGTCACTTAGTTAAAACCATTATACATTTCCATTGAGATTTCTTATTTTATTCATGTGTTATTTAGAAGTGCATTGCTTAATCTGAATGCATTTTGGGAATATCCATTTATCTTTCTAATAGTGATTTCTTGTTTCATTTCATTGTATTCAAAAAGCAGAGATTTTACGATTTCTATGCTTTCAAATTTGTTAAGTTATGTTTTATGTCCCAGACAATTGTCTATTTTGGTGAGAAGTTTGAGAAAAATGTGAATTCTGCAGCTGTCAGGTTAAGTAGTCTATTGACATCAATTATATCTAGTTGATTGATGGTACTGAATCAACTATAGTTTTACTGATTTTTTAACTGGTGGATCTGTGTATTTCTGAGAGACAGATGTTAAAGTCTCCAGCTATGATAGTGAACTTATCTATTCCTCCTTGAAATTATATCAGTTTTTGCCTCATGTTATTAATTCTCTGATGATAGGTGCATACACATTATAAATTGTTGTCTTCTTAAAGAATTGACCCATTTATCATTATGTAATGCCCTTCTTTATCCATGATAACATTCTTAATTTGAAATCTGCTAATGTTGAAATTAATATACCTGTTCCTTCCAGAGTGTTCTTTGCTAGTGCTATGTCATTGTTCATAGTTAGTATATCATTTCTCATACTGTTGAGCATCTTTGCCATCATTATTCTCAAATCGATGTCTGATAAATTTCTTATATCCATTTCATTTAGCTCTTCTTCTGGGGAATTTTCTTGTTCTTTTGTTTGGGGCTTTGTTTTATCTCCCCATTTTGGCTGCCTGTTTGAGTTTGTGTCTATGTATTAGGTAGATTTGTTATACCTCCCAATGTCTAGTGAAAGACAGTGACAGACTCTGTTTCTGACTGATCCTATTTGGAGCTATCATCAATCCATGACTCTTGGCTCCCTCTGCTGGGACTAGGTGCCTTTGGAAAGGACCAAGGTGTGCACAAAGGCCTGCTTTTCCTAGCCCTGCAATAGATCAGGCAAAGACTCAAAGCCTTCAGATACCCACCTCTGCCTGCACACCTCTTATGTACTCAGCCTTGATTAGCCTCAGGTTATCAAACACAGGGTGCAGTGAGAGGTTTTCCAGCAGGGTGGGGCAATTGCTTCTGCCTGTAGGCTAACTGCTTTCACAGTCTCTTAATGGGCCTGAGAAACTCCACAGGGTGGGGCAAGGGGTTTTCAAATAAGGTGCCCTACCTTTCCCTGCAGGCAAAGGTAGCAAATGTCTGGATAGCAAATGTCTACTGGAGAAAGATGTCCTTCGCATGGAGAGGGAATGACTTAGCATAGGAATCTGGGGTATTTTCATTTTGTGGTCTAACTCCAGAGTTCCCAATTCTGGTCTCTCCTTACACAGTTCCAGTCACACTTCCCTCCGTCTGTGGGAGCCCAACTTGAGTGGCTGCTCATGAAGTTTTGTACATTGTCTTTATAAGAGAATGCCTGCATTTCCAGCTGTCTTTCCCTGGCAGACAGCACCCCCACTGCTTTTCACAGCCAGATGTTATGTGGGCAACTTTCTGAGTTCTGGTTCTCTGTACTGGTTAGCCCAGCTTGAGGCTTAGACTCCAGAGTTCTCAGTGGTAACCCCCATACCTGAGATATCCCTCTGGAGCTTCAGCTGCTATGGGGGTATGCCAGACGTTTTGCGCCTCCGCACTTCCTACCAGTTTCTATGTGGTCTCCACTTTCCTTCCTTGGTTATCAGGGTTCTCTCCAGCTAGTCGTCAGTTGATTATTCAGGATGGTTTTTCTGTATGTACATCTTACTTTATCAATTATTGAATTAATGTACTTTAGTTGCAATTCTAATTTGGTCCTGTGAATATGTCAGTATAGCTTCCACTTACTCTGTCTCCATTTTGGAATCTCTATTTGGTGATTTTAGATAATTTATACTCAAAGTTATTATTGATATAGTAAGATTAAATATCTACTATTTGTCTTGTTATTTTCTATTTGTTAGTCTTGTTCCTATTGGTTATCCATTGTTTTCTGCCCTTTGTAGTTTATATGAAGCATTTCATATGATTTAACTTTCCTTTCTTTTTTTAAAAAAAATATCTTTTATTCATTTTTTTACAGAGAGAAAGGGAGAGGGATAGAGAGTTAGAAACATTGACGGGAGAGACACATCGATCAGCTGCTTCCTGCACACCTCCTATTGAGGATGTGCCCACAACCAAGGTAAATGCTCTTGACTGGAATTGAACCTGGGACCTTCCAGTCTGCAGGCCAATGCTCTATCCATTGAGCCAAACCCGTTAGGGCTAACTTTCCTTTCTTACAATATTAATTATCATAATAATTTGGAAGGGAGGAAGAGAGTGAGAGAGAGAAAGAAACATCGATGTGAACACTTTGGTTGTCTCCCACAAGCACCCAGGTTGGGAGTGAGGAGTGAACCTACAACCCAGGTACATGTCCTTGACCAGGAATTGACCTGCGACCATTTGGTCCATAGGCCAATGCTCTAACAATTTAGAAACACTGGAAAAAGCATAGCTATCTGTTTTTAAAAATTTTTTTTAGTTGTTGCACTAGAGCTTGAAATATACATTTACAACTAATCCAAGTTCACTTTCAATGAACATATACCACTTCACGTGTAGTGTGTGTATATTATAAGGAAAAATAATTCTAATTTTTCCTTATGTCATTTCTATTCATTTAACTTATATATACATATATATGTATACATGAAGTATATGTATAAGAAATATACATAAAATATATAATTTACTAATTTGTTGCTCTCATTTTGAATAAATTTATCTCTCATATCAATTAAAAATAAAAATTCAAGGTTTTATTTTACCTTCATTTATTACTCTTCCAATGTTCTTCCTTTCTTTTTATACATCTGAGTTTCTGACCTATATTATCTTTCTTCTCTCTAAAGAACTTTTAAAATTTTCTCAGAAGACAAGTCTATTGGCAATATATTTCTTCAATTATTGTTTGTCTGAGAAAGTTTTTATTTCTCCTTCCCTTTTCACAGGATATAGAGTTTTATCTTGGTGGTTTTTACTTTCAACACTTAAGATATTTAACTCTACTCTCCTTCTGCTTACTTTGTTTCTGAGTAGTCAATGTAATTATTATCTCTGTTCCTCCATTAGTAAGTTGTTTATTCACTCTGGCTTCTTTGGGGATTTTTTTCTTTAATCTTTGATTTTCTGTAATTGAAGATGACATGCCTAGGTGAAGTTTTTTTGTTGTTGTTTGTTTGTTTATTTATTTATTTATTTTGGGTCGGGGGTACATTTATTCAGCTTGGTGTTCTCTAAAGTTCTTGTAGCTTTGGTTTG
The DNA here is from genome assembly GCF_000327345.1 of Myotis davidii. Taxonomy (NCBI): domain Eukaryota; kingdom Metazoa; phylum Chordata; class Mammalia; order Chiroptera; family Vespertilionidae; genus Myotis; species Myotis davidii. The sequence continues at coordinate 3,199,603 of NW_006294243.1, read as the reverse complement.
GTATCTGACAATACTTTGAAAAAATTCTCATTTATTATTGTTTCACATATACTTTCACTCCCTTTTCCCTTCTCCTTTGAAAATTCCCATTATACTATGTTACACTTTTTGTAGTGTCCCACAGTCCTTGGATATTCTGCTCTGTTTTTTATTTTTAATTTTTCAGCCTTTGTTCTCTTTGCTTTTTAGTTTTGGAGGTTTTAATTGATATGTCCTCAGACTCAAAGACTCTTTCCTTAGCTGTGGCTAATCTACTGATAAGCCCATCAAGGCATTCTTAATTTCTGTTATAGTGTTTTAGTTTTTGTTTGTTTGTTGTTTTTTTTGTTGTATGTGTGTGTGTGTGTGTGTGTTTTATAAATCTTTCTAGCATTTCTCTTTGGTTCTTCCTTAACATTTTTCACTCTTTGTATACTGCCTGCCTGTTCTTTTATGCTATCTATTTTATCCATTAGAGAACTCAGCATATTAATCATAGTTGTTTTAAATTCCTGATCTAATAATTCCAACATCCCTGCCAGCTCTGGTTTGGATGCTTGCTGTCTCTTCAGATTGTTTTGTTGTGCCTTTGTTTGTTTGTTTTGCCTTTTGGTATGCCTTGAGATTTTTCCTCGATAGCTGGACATGGTATACTTGGTAAGGGAAACTGCTGTGAGTAGGCCTTTAGAATGTGGTGGTGAGTAGTGGGGAGAGAAGCATTCCATAGTCCTGTGATTAGGTATCAGTCTTTCAGTGAGCCCATGACTCTGGACTGTGGAGTGAGCTGGAGTTGGGTATTTCTCTTCCTCAGGTCAGTTAGGCTCTGGTAATACCCCGGCAGCTTAAGCTTCGGTTAACTAGTTGCCTTTGAGGGCAGGCCTTGTTAAGGAGATGAAAGCGCTCTGCCAGGTTTCACAATGGTTCCTTTTCTCCTCTTCCTGCTGGAAGCAGGGGATTTTTCTCTGATATTTACTGTAGGGATCTGATGGAGCTCCTGAAACTGAATCTAACAGTATTGTGGAGCCCCACTGTGATGGGGAGGGCGGGTCCCATTGGAGTTTTTAACACTTGGAGTTAAACATACTGAGCCTCCAGCAATTTGTGAATAATAGTTCAAGTATTTCTTCCCCAGCACCCTTTTCCCACAGGGTTTTTGCTGGTAAGTGTCTGCTTCAGGTAAGCTGTGGCTCCCTATGTTCACTTGCCTCTGTTTCTCCAAACTTGGGGGCAACGATTTGCCCCATGTCTTCTCCTCTATTATGGATCTGAGAAGAGTTGTTGATTTTTTCAGTCTTCTAAGCTTTTTTGCCTGTTGTTAGGCCAGAGTGTTGACTTCCAAGTTCCTTACACAAGAAGTAGAAACCACAAATTCAGGATTTCTTTTTGAAGTGATGAAAATGCTCTAAAATTGTGAGGATGGTTGCACATATCTATGAACAAAATAAAACCATGGATTGTGCATTTTAAATGGGTGAATTGTTGATATGTGAAGTATATGTCAATAAAGTTGTTAAAATATGTGGATTCTTACTGATAAAAATGTTTTTGCATGCCTGTGTCCTTGAACCATGTTGTTTCAGTCTGTCTAGAGAGTATGTGCAAATTTATGGTGAACTGTGATTTATGAATCTACATTTCTCTCGGGTGTCAGAGTTTTAGTAACTGGTCAGAGAAGCAGGCATTATGTACTTATGTATGGCTCCCCAATAAAAACCCTGGAGTCTTAAGCTCGGGTGAATTCACTGGCAGGCAATGCTTCGTACATGGTTCCTCATCTTGTTCCTGTAGAAACTGACCATGTCCCATGCTTCTGTACTGGGAGACAACTTTCAGATGCTTACACCTAGTTTTCAACAGACGTTTCCCCATGCACCATTTCCCTTTGATGAGTTTGCTTTTTATTCATTTACTTTAATAAATAATAATTTTATGAGTCTGACTTGTGAGCTTGGAAACCCTTGACTTGGCTGTTCAGGTAAAGTCAGTGCTCTTGCTATTTATTAATCTGGAACATGGGGTGCCTATTGATGGTAAAGGTATGGAAAAGAAGTGTGTAGAAAACACATGCCCATGTTTAACTTCTCATTGACTGTGACACAGGGGTTAAAAATGTTACATGGTCCCAAACTTCTAGACAGGGAATTTTGGCAAATGTAGATTGGATCAAGGACTCTTTGGCAAGTAATGTCAAAAAGAGTAAATGTGTTTGTACCTTAAGAAGAGAATCCTAGAGGAAAAATTAAACAGGTTGCCCTGATTGGTTTGGCTCAGTGAATGGAACATCGGCCTGCGGACTGAAGGGTCTCAGGTTCGATTCTGACTAAGGGCATGTATCTTGGTTGTGGGGACATCCCCTGTGGGGGGTGTGCAGGAGGCAGCTGGTCAATGTTTCTCTCTTATCAACATTTCTGGCTCTCTATTCCTCTCCCTTCCTCTCTGTGAAAAATCAATAAAATATATTTAAAAAAAACTAAACAGGTTGCAATAATCAGAAAGCAAAACAAGGTTTAAGTAGAATTTAATCATTAGAAGTTAAGTTGAAGATGTCCAGCTTCAACTTTTAATACAATCTGATGTCAGTGCAAGGGTTTATGCATGTTATCTTTATTTTATAGATATGCTTTCTTAGAAACACAAATGCTGGATATGGTTGAGAACTTAATTAGGGAGAGCGACTGTAAAAAAGATGAAGCTTGTTTGAGTTTTGTAAATTCACTGAAACAAGGGAAATATTAAAAAGTAGATTCATTGAGTGATTTAATAAATGGACTAATATTATTAAGTTGAAAACATGCAGTATGTTATTTCTAGTATGCTATACAGGTAGGAATTTAAAAATTTCTCTAGTCTTCCAAAGTCACCATGAATTTTTAAAAAGGAAATAATTAGTAAATATAAATGTTTTTGTTTTCTTTTTAGATAGTACATGTAAAATTCTGGACTCTGAGATATTTGAGTTGTCCAGTTCTCAGTCACTCATTTAATCACATTTACCCAGTTACCAAAAGCACAATAAGTTTCTATTTTTACTTATTTTTTTCTTATCTAGCCCAGAATTTCCTAAACACTTGCCTCTAAATAAAGTTAACAGTAAACAATATTTTAACTAAAACACATTAATAATTTATCTCAACCAATATATTATTTCAGTTTAATGCAATTCTCTAGTTTCTCTAACGAGACCTAATAAAAAAATCAGGCACATGATTTTAACAAATAAACTTTGTGATAGAAGCAATTGGAGCAATTGTGAAAGAAAAGTGAAACAATAATTAAAGAGCATATGAAGAATTAATAGTGAAATAAAGGAAATACTATATAACATCATGGGAGAAGGGAGAAAGAAAGCATTTTTATAGTGCACACAATAAAGAAGAATAGGCAATATAGCAATAAGAAATAATTCAATAAATATATATGTATACATATACACATACACATATATCTACACTAATAAAAGAGAAACATGGTAATTGGCGTATGACCGCTACCCTTTTCATTGGCTAATAAGCGAGATATGCAAATTAACTGTCAGCCAAGATGGCGGCTGGCAGCCAGGCAGCTTGAAACTAACATGAGGCTTGCTTGCCTCAGTGACGAAGGAAACCAACGTTGCCTGCCACTCCAGGCCTCTGAGCCTGCAGTTTGAAACATTTTAACAAATACCGCTGGACTTCAGCCAGCAGATTCGCAACATTGTAAGCAAAGGCCAGAAACCTACTTTCAGCCACGGAGGCCTAGGAGCTGGAGCCAAGCCTCAAAGCTAAAGCTGGCCCAGAATAAAAAAAGAAAAAAGAAAAAAAGGAGCAGTTGGGAGCTTCAGTCACCCCCAGCCTGAAAACAGCCCTCAGCCCCTCACCCAGACTGGCCAGGCACCCCAGTGTGGACCCCCACCCTGAAGGGTGTGTGCCCAGCTGCAAACAGCCATCATCCCCTCACCCAGGCTGGCCAGGCACCCCAGTGGGGACCCCCACCCTGATCCAGGACACCCTTCAGGGCAAATCAGCTGGCCTTACCCAAGCACCAGGCTTCTACCCTATACCCCACCCCCCTGAGTGGCCCTGCTCTGTGTGTGACAGGGGGTGGCGCCGCAACCTCCCCATCGACCCTGCCTTGAGTGTGTCAGGGGGCAGTGCCCCAACCCCCCAATCGGCCCTGCTCTGAGCCCGACCAGGGGCTGCACCTAGGGATTGGGCCTGCCCTCTGCAACCCGGGAGCCGGCCTAAGCCAGCAGTCTCCCGACGGGTCCCAGACTACGAGAGGGCACAGGCTGGGCTGAGGGACCCCTCCCCTCCCCCGAGTGCGCAAATTTTTGTGCACCGGGCCTCTAGTACAGATATAAAATGCATATATGTACTTAAATATAGTAATATGTTACTATATTTATATGTAAATATGCATACATATATGTAAATATATATTTGACTATGGTTAACTCCAAAGCAAAAATGAAGAATTTAAGAAAGAACTTCTATCAGTGTAGCAAACAGACTTGGTTTTTATCATAGAAACAGACTGCCAATCAACTAGAAGCCAATCTTCCAGCAGTACAGGCATTATAGATATAGGAAGTAAATAAATGCAGATATAAAAGTGTATATTATAACATTTATATATATATAGTTTATATATTATATATTTACATATGTGCATATAAAACTATATACAAAGATATACATATAGTAGTTTTTTGTTTGTTTGTTGGCTGGTTGGTTTGTTTGTTTGTTTTGGAGACTATGATTAACCCCAAAGCAATAAAGAACGATTTAAGACAGAACAGGCATCAACTGTAGCAAGCAAAGTTGGTTCTTATTGTTACTGAAGGGCAGCCTGAGTCAAAGGGGGCTGGGTCTTCCCTCCTCAGCTTTTGTCTTGCTCACAAGAAATAATTCAGAGGAGTGACAGAAAGCAGTGTTGGAGCAAAGAAAGCCAATTTATTAGGGAAGGAAAACAAGCAAATTTATTAAAAATACACTTGTCAGATACCACAAGCAGGCAACTCAGCTGGTCTGAGTGCCCCACCTGGTGGGTGCTCAAGGGTTTTATACATTTCCCCCTTTGGGGTTTTAAGGTTCCCCTGCCAGAAAGATGATTTCAAGGTCCCTTTTTTACATTGTTAAAGCTTTTCCAAGCATTTATAAGAACATCTGGTGATTTTATCTTGGCAAATCCCAAGACTGCTCATTTCTTTGGTCAGTGGGTTAAACTCCCATATTTTTTCTTTTCTCCTCTTCCCCCTATTGCCTTAACATTCCCTTCTCCAGTGATACCATCAAAATACTTTTGGTGTTTTTGTTATTTGTCCCCTAGACTTCATCTGTCTTGGGTTTAGTTGGTACAAATGTATTAAATGGGTCTTTAGTCTCTCTTTTTCCAGGCCAGGGTGATTTAAGCTATGTATTCTCTGGTTAGGGAGGAGAGGTATAAACCATTTGCTTTCAAGTGTCTTGGTTGTGGAAGAGAAGGTATTGCGACTCAAAAGTTGAGTGCAAGTTGCCAAAACTCTTTGACCTTCTTTAAATGATCTTGTCTGAGTTTCCATGTTCCACTTGCCCAGAAATTCTTCTAGCTTCTTACTATCCTGCCACATTATCATAGCTAAAGAAAGCAGGAAGGAAAATAATTTAAGCTTTGGTAACTTTAATAAACTGCTGAGTAAGAATATAGAAAACGTTTGAAAATTGTTACAAATGTCTTAAATGCTATTTTAAAGAAATTAAGATACAATTGTATAGTTTTTTAATTTCAAAAAGAATAATTGGGAAAATAAAAGTTGAAGAAATTTCTGATTAAACAAATTGCAAATTGGAAAAGCTCTCTAGACAGTCATTTACTGTGAAATGTTACAACTCTGAAATAAGCATAATGATCATTAAAGATTAACAATTTAAAGAAACCCATTTTTCCCCTATTCCAGAGCCTATAACAAGAAGTAAAAGCTTAATGGTGGCTGTATTGAAATACATTTCAATACAAATTTAGGAACATTAAGAAAAAACAAACAAGCATTGTGCCTGGCCAGCATGATCAATGGTTGAGTATTGACCTGTAAACCAGTTCAATTCTCAGTCAGAGTACATGCCTGGGTTGCAGATTCAATCTTCAGTGTGGAGCATGTAGGAGGCTTCTGATCAATGATCCTCACTCATCATTAATGTTTCTATCTCTCTCTCCCTCTCACTTCCTCTCTGAAATAAATAAAAAGTATTTATTATGCTAAGTGAAATACAGTAAGCCAATCCAAGAAAGATAAATATCACAAGATCTCACTCATACGTGGGATATAATGATCAACATAAACTGATGAACAAAAATAGATCCAGAGACAAATGGCAGGGGAGGAGATGGGTCGGAGAAAGATATCACATGATCTCACTCATATGTGGGATATAATGATCAACATAATTTGATGAACAAGAATAGATCCAGAGACAAATGGTAGGGGAGGGGTGTTAGAGAGCAACCAAAGGACTTGTATGCATGCATATTAGCATAACCAATGGACACAGACACTGGGGTGGTGGGGGTTTGCCCAGGGTGGGAATGGCTGGGCTGCCAATCAGGGTAAAAAGAGACATATGTAAAACTTTAGACAATAGAAAGAAAGAAAGAAAGAAAGAAAGAAAGAAAGAAAGAAAGAAAGAAAGAAAGAAAGAAAGATTGATTGTAAAATAAACTCAAGTTTCAGAAAAACAGTTCATATTATTTTTTAAATTATTATCATTCTAATGAAATAACTTTTTCCATTTGGGGTATGGTATGTGTGCAGGGTGGGAGGGGCAAAAGTATTTGAGCATGTATGCTTGCAAGAATGTGAAGTGCAAATTCTGATATATTCTTTCAAGGTGAGCATAATTATATTATGTTTAATTTTATTTGAATACTAGAGGACTGATGCATGAAATTCATGCAAGAGTAGGCCTTTCTTCCCTTGGCTGCCTACACCAGCTTCCCTCTGGCACCCAGGGCTCAGGCTTCCCTCCGGTTGCCGGCAGGCACCCGGGACATGGGCTTCCCTCGCTGCCCCAGCTTCGTCCAGAAGGTCATCCAGTATTGCAAGTAAACCTCAAATAAAACAAAACAGAAACTATTTTATCATAATTTCAAAAAGCATGCTATCTATAGATAGCTTTCTATATCTAGGTTTATCTTTCATTAATTATACATTTTTCTATGTCCTGTATTCAGTGGAGATTGGTAGGGTGTACTCAATGTAAATCTATCCATTCAATTCCAAAACTGAAACCAAAAATCAGTACATATTTTTCAAATTTTGTTTGGTGATTAATAAATTTAAGGTGTCACACATCAATTATACATAATATAATCTCTTTAAGATGAGATTGAAAGTTTTTTTGTTTTTTTTCAGAGATGTCTGTATGACAAAATCATGAAACAGACTTGGGCTTGCATTTGTGGAAAACACTTGTAATTAAAAATGCTTTGGTGAATGCATTAAAATGTACTTTAATTAAGACATCTTACAAAGTTATAGATAAAAATTTAGAAAACTCAGAATCTGAATGATAAAGTGTTTGGTTTCAGATAGATAGATAGATAGATAGATAGATAGATAGATAGATAGATGATAGATAGATAGATAGATAGATAGATAGATAGATAGATATAGATAGGTGCTTATAAGC
>NW_006294243.1:3191181-3191862 GCF_000327345.1 Myotis davidii | reverse complement strand
CCAGTCTGGCCTCCCTTTGTGGGAGGTGACCGGGCTGATCAGGGGAAGGCACCAGCCCCATCACCCCCCACTGCTGCAGCCATTGCCAATCACCGCAGCCAGTAAGGTTTTTTCATCAACACAGACTCCAGTCCCTTCACCATGAAAAAATGACAACTTTCTTTAGGCATTTTCAAGATATGCCTTTCATATAATAATTTCTTTATTTTTTTGTCTTCACCTGAGGATATGTTTCCATTGATTTTTAGAGAATGTGGAAGAGAAAGGGAAAGACAGAGAGAAACATCAAAGTGAGAGGAACACTTTGATTGGTTGCCTCCTGCATGAGCCCTGAGCTGGGCCCTGGCCAGGGAGGAACCCGCAACCTAGGCACATGCCCTTGGTCAGAATTGAACCCAGACCCTGTCATTGGCAGGCCAAGGCATTATCCATTGAGCCAAACCAGCTAGGGCAGGATATGACATTTCTTAGCACTCCCGCAGCTTCAGGCCTGGGCAGGGGAGCCCCATATCCCCCATCACTGGGTCTGCACCCCCCGCCCAGGCCTGATGCCTCTGACCCAGGCTTCAGGCCTGGGCAGGGGACCCTCATATCCCCCAATCAGCAGGCTCCGCCCCTGCCCAGGCCTAATGCCTCTGGCCTAGGCATCCAGCCCGGGCCGCGGGGACCCGCAGCTGCAGC
>NW_006294243.1:3172353-3190707 GCF_000327345.1 Myotis davidii | reverse complement strand
TATATATATTAATATAATATGTACTAATCTAATTTACAAAACACCTGAAAATACCACACAAATTTTAAAAGCTGTTGCAATGTTACCATATGAGATAATATCCATAATTTCTATAATTACTGTTGCAAAATTCCTCCTTTGAAGTGGTCTGAAAGGGTATTCTTTGGTATATATAGGGTGCCTACCCCCCAAAATGTATACACATACTGTGAATAATTATAAAGGCAGTTTTTACTAAAATGCATTTCATTTTCAAAGTTGAGCTATTAGCTATTAAATTCTGTATACGTTTCTTGGGAGACTATATCCTATATAATAAAAGCCTAATATGCTAAGTGTTCAGTCGTCTGGTCGTCTGTTCAACCAAAGTGTAATATGCTAAGGCTGCTTAACCACTCACTATGACGTGCACTGACCACTAGGGGGAAGACAATCAACTGGTCGACCAGTCGCAGGTGATCAGTGAGTTTCCACAGGGGGAGCGCCACTCAGCCAGAAGCCAGCTCATGGCTGGCCAGCGCAGTGGGGGTGGCAGGATCCTCTCCTAAGCCATTAGTCAGACATCCCCTGAGGACTCCTGGGCTGCCAGAGGGATGGCTGACTGCCAGCTTAGGCCATACATATACATATACATATACATATACATATACATATACATATACATATACATATATATATATATGCTTTATTTGATCATTCTGCACAAAGTGTGTTGTTATAAAATGCAATTTAATGGCAATAGTTTGTTGCAGTCATTAGGTCCTGATTTCTGGCAAGTAAATGAACAGCCCAACAAAGTAGCCCCAAGAACTTACTTCCTTTTCTGCTAGAAATTCCTCAACCTCAAATCCACACTGTATTGAAGACATTGTTGGCTCTACATCTTCAATGTGTGTCTAATTCAGGAGATAGCGGCAGGTGAACAAGATGATGTAACACTAGAAAAATACTTTAACACTTTCTTTTCTTTGAAACTGATAGGAGCAGAAATAGAATATTGGGGACCAGCTATAATTGTAAGAAATAATGCTCTGTTAACTGTGATTGTTTTATTCTGATTAAAGAAGGCACATTCTAACCTAGCTGGGGGTTGCACATGGGACCTGGGAGCTCATCTGGAAGTGTAGCCATCCTCTCCATCTGGACGCTGCCTATTATGGTGGAAAGATGAACAACCCTGTTGCAGAAACCAGAGCCACGAGCCCTTTGAAGACCCCCAGCCCTTTGCAAATCTCCAGCCTGCATTACCTGTTAACTTCCCATTTGGCATACCCTTCTGCCCATTTCCCCATGTTATCTTTGTTACCCAACATAAGCAGCTGGCTCATGGGGAGAGGCAAGCAGATTTTTGTGGATGGCCTGCTGCTCTCCCATACTGCTGGCAGTATGGGAATAAACACTCATACATGATTCAACTCTGTCTCTGCTTAATTGGCTCAAGTAGTGACATGCAGCATGGACCTATTGGTTGTCCAGTTAAAAACCATCATTCTGATAACACTACCAATTTTCTTAAATAAAAGATATATGTATAGGGGATAAAGTCCATACTAACATTGCAGATGGATCATGAGAATTCTCGCTTCATATTACAGTGTTTTACAAAGTTTCATACTTTAAAAAGGTATTAACTTGTAAGAACATGTGATAAATAACTTCAAAATGCAATGGGTATTTAATTTTAAAGCGTGCCTTTAACATTTATGTAAAATGTTTTTTGTACTCGTTCAATAGAAACTTACCTGGCCACTGGGTAAAGCTAGCAGCAAAACTACTGGTCTGCAATGCGTTAATAATATTAAGATGCTCCTGACTCTCCTTGCTCTCTCTCTCCCACCCCGCACTGTGATCTATTAAGAGAAGGTTTAGAAAAAAGGAAATAGGAAATCTTGGGTGTGGGCAAGGATGAAAGAAATCAGTATGACCTGCACTCCACAATCCACTATATGTATTCCCTTCCATGATAACCCTACCCTCCCTGCTCAAGTTTTCTCTATCCTGTTGGCTCGTCATTCCCCCAGAATCAATCACCATGTGAGTCTCAACTCCTCTCCCCTGCACGGCTCTCCCTCCACCTTACATCCCATTTATAAGAGAACCAGCCCTAGGGCTTAGATGTTATGAATAATCACTAGCAGCCCCACTGGTATGTTAGAGCCACAGTAAGGAAAAATGGATATTGGGGCATCCAAAGCACTTTATAATGCGTTGCTTTTAATAAGATTGTTGTATGTGACAGATTCTCTGGCGCTTTAAACTACCCTATTGTGCTTCAGGTACATTATTTTTTTTAACTTAAAATGGGCCAGCATAGGAGATTATTAACCACTACATATGGTACTTTTGGGGGGAGAAAATACATCTACATTCAGAAAAACAGTTTTTAACTTCTCTGTTTTTAAGATGGTATGCTTCCACTATATCCCAGATGTTCCCCTGCTCTTGGCATATCTCAATCATTGCAACACTCCTGGCATTTTCCACCCTTTACTCCCTCTATCCAGTGGGATTTGGGGAGAATAAATTGGACATGCTTAACTATCTCAAAACTTTTTTTTTTTCATTTTAGATAGAGATGCCTTCAAGCTTCTGCTTTTCCATGTTCAAAGTATTAGCTCATCCTATCCTCCTCTGTACACATTCATGTACTCACACACGAGCACACACACATTCCTAACCAAGCAACTGCCTTCAACTTATGTATTATACTAGTATGTATGGAGATTGATATTTTACTTACAAATGTTTTACTAGGTTATTTATTTCTCAATAAATAGTCTAAAATAAATAGTATAAATAAATTAATAGTAAATAGAACAAATACAAAAGAAATGGAGTAAATAAAAATAAGTAGAATAAATAGTTTAGAATCAAGCTGAAAAAGAAGAGTGATAAATATCGCATCCTTCAAATACTCTAAAATAGGTTTGGCGGTAAGAAGCACTAAAATACAAAACAAAATATGAACATTTTGGAGGAAATATTTTAAAAACAAGGGGAGGATTTGATGGCACTAGGACATGTGGCTTTGAGCCTTGCGCCCTAGGGCATTTTGACATCATTGTGCCGAGGGGCTTCTATCGGGGCTAGAGAGCATTTACTGTGAGTGGTGCTATTGGATTTTAACTTCTGTAGTCTGACCTAGAGGCTTTGGTATACAGGCTGCCTTGGCAGATGACAGCTGCAAGGAGGATTAGCAAAAGAGGCATGGGCCACATGGCCTCCAGCAAAAGCATGGGTGGTCTTGGCCAAATGTGGGGGACTTTAGGATACAGCCTGATACAGCTTGATCTTGAACTACACTGAGTAAATATGTTGGCAGCCAGGGCTTTAGCAGATGTCTTGGCAGATGCTGGCAAATCACAGAGGCCTTAGTAAGCAGGCACAGCTGAGGCAAATATACAACTACAGGGAAAAGAGTGTCTTCACAGGCCATTTAGCGATCACTGGTTGGCCGAGCAATATTTTCTACTTTAACACTATGCATCACTTCTACGTGTGCTAGTAGCTCTAGGGAGGTTCTAGCTTCAAACTGAGTTCCAGACTAAGAAAGGTAGCCCTGAATAGTGCTACCTATTTCACTGTAGTATTCTAGAATAGAAGAATAAAATGGGATAATGGAAAAACACTTAAGCCAAATAAGAAACAAAATACCAGACACTTATTGCACTACTGCCGAAAATGCAGCAACTATGAAATGCTAAGTTTGTAAAATTTAAACAAGGAACGGCTATGCCTCCTGTGTTGATTTCTATGAGCACCCTATGGGCTGGGTTTCAGAAACATTACCAGCAGCCTCAGAGGCAGAAGCTGTCTTTTGAGCTGAAACTAAAGTGGGTGGGTAAACACTTCGTAGGAAGCAAGTTTCTTAGGTCTAGGGTAGTAGAGTGCCCTGTAAGAAGCAGTGGAAATGACGCAGACATGAAAATACCTGTTTAAATGTGATTGTGGTCTCTTTGTTACCAGATGGAACCTGTATTCAAGTCAGTATTGGAATGCCAGAAGCATAAGACTAGAAGGGGAAATATCAGTGAATATGGTGATGATCACAGCCCCTTGATTAATCACTTGATAGGAATGAGTTTTAGTTGAGAAAATTTTGGAGACATAGAACAGAATGAGTAATTGCCAGGTCATTCCAGCGAGACTAAATTCAAGATTTACTACATGCTCTCTCCTTGGCTCTCTTAACACCAAACGTCCAATATGGTTTCTTGCAGAATGAAAAACAAGTTCTGGAAACAAATTTTTGCCAGGGCTAAACTTTATGTCCTAGATGTGGAAGAGAGACCTCTGCTTTGGGTAGGCTTGGGTCCTGTGTTGTTAGGGCACATACCCAGGATGCAGGTTCAATCCCTGGTCAGGGCATGTGGGAAAGCAACTCATCAATGTTTCTCTCTCACATCAATATTTCTCTTTCTCTTCTCCTCTCTCTAAAAATCGACCCAGAATCTAACCCCACCACCTTTTGGTGTTTAGAATGATGTACCAACCAACTGAGCCACACTGGCCAGTGTCGAGTAAGACTCCCTCCACGTTCTGCGTAGAGTAGGGTTCGGTATCTGAAAGAGGAGACGCACAACAAATGAGAGAAAAAGACACGAGATAATTTTGCAATATTGGGGGACCAGGTGGCAAGTCCCGAAGGACTTCCTCTCATGCTCAGGCCTCACCTAAGCTTTTATTGATTCTGGTGCAGCGACCACTGTCTGGACAAACAGAGGTGGCGCCTAGCTCCGAGCTTTGCTAGGTCTTCAAAGGCACCCAGCCTTCGGGGGGTTTCGGGGAGTTCTCTGTCTAGTGAAGGCAATAAACAGTTTCCCACAGGCCAGTGCTGCACTGTTAATTTCTGGACTCTATAAAAAGTGAGGCACAACACAGACTTGGCATGAAGAAGTACAACTCCACAGGCTCTAACGGACCACACCCGTTTCCATGAGAGAGACTTCTAGCTGTAGCTACTGAAGCAACAAAACTCAGACATCAACATCCATCTGTCTGAGACTGAACAGAGCATAAAGTTGGGGAAGGTGATGTTTCCCATTAATTTCTTTGAAATATAGTATTGTAAGGACAAAGAGAATTCCATTTGCACTTCAATTTCTATGAGTTTTAACATTTTAGGATTTAAATCTGTGAGAGGATTTAACCTTAGTAATTTTAATTTGCCTTTGGGAATTCATAATAGGAGGGAGATCATATTCAAATTCGGATCATCTCTTTGTTGCTCGCATTTTGTTGCCTATTAGATTTTTTTCTAATTTGTCTATTAGATTTTGTTCTTGGAGTATGTTGCCTTCAGTTTTATTGTGGGGTTCAGATGGACTATACTGGACTAAGTGAATATACATTATTTGCAGTGGGAAATAGGACAGGGAATGGCTATTTACCCTTAGTATAGTGAAGACCTGCAGTTGAGTTAATTAACGTGCTTTTTATCTATTTGCGTCATTCAGGGGTTCCGGGTGGATAACAGAAGTACAGTGGTTGTGACGGGGGCCTGGCATTGTGCAGGTGGAGGCAAAACTGCCCCAAAGTCCGGTCCATCTTCTCCCAAAGGGCAATCACCAGAACTCTGCTTGGCTATGGAATAAAGGTGACACACAGGTAGTTAAAAGAACAACAATAAAACCTAAGAAAACCTGTGGCATATTGAGGTAATGATATTAGTGATGATATTCTCTTTCCTAAAGTTTCCTTCCTGTGAAGGGGCCTCAATCACTGTGACATTCTTAACGTCTTTCCATCTCACACGAGATGCCATGCCTGTCTGTTGGACATTTTTGGAATAATGATTTTGACGTAGTTAGCTCATCCCTTTTTCATTTTGGAATTGAAATACTCACAGGGGAAAGACATTCCATTTTTGGTGAGCATTTTGTTTTTTTGTGTCACAAGTTTAATTTAGGCTGACTTCTCCCCTTTCCCCTGACCTCCACCCTGAGTCCTGTTTGGAGAGGACTTGCCCCTGGTAGTGCAATTCAATTGATGGTGTGGATAATCTATCAAAATCTGGGGTTCAATTAGCAGGCCCCCATTGACTGCCTACTAACATAAATGCTCCAGTTTATAATTTGCCAGCTATAACGCTAATATTTTGGCCTCCAATTTCTTATTCTTTGCCTCACTTATCAAAATTTTCAGAACGCAGATGGCGACAAAAAAGTAGTATTTATTAGTTCCCTTTAAAAACACAAACTTTTATAATACAAGCTGTTGTTAAGTTTGATTGCTGAAAACCATCTATAATTCTACAATTCCTCCTATATGTAAAGCCAGCAGAAAAGGCAACTTTAGCTGCGGGCTGTTTCTTCCAAAACACATGGTAGCTGTGAGCAAAATTCACTCTCATTTAAATTAGTGTATCTCAGAATCTAGAGAATGATGTGATCAGAATTATGCAGACCTGGAAAAATATTAGTTCATATTTAAATAAATACAAATAATTCTGGTTTTAGATACCAAGTTATACTGATTCTGATACAGTTTTTAGTCATGTTAAACAAACAAGCAAAGGTGACCACTTTCATGAAGAAAGAATTGGTTAGAACTATCAAATTAGGGTTTTTGGTTGAATATGTTTTGTGAAAATTGTTTACATAATTATTTAAGACAAAAGTTTGCTATTAAATGATGTTTCAGAAGGTCCAAAGTTGTAGAGTAAAACATTTTTTCTTTTCAAATGATGCAAAGTGGAATGTCTGGTAAGAATGAAATCCCTGTAGGGTTTTTGGAAAGCAGGCCAGTACTGAAAGCATGGAAATAAGTTAGAAGGATAATATGTACCATAGGTATAATAGGAGCTCGAGTGGGAAAATAAAATATATAGAAACCTTGTGTGCCTAAGGAAAGGCACTGACATTTTCAAATGATATTTGATAATGCCATTTCTGTAAATATGTTTTAAGTACAGAAACCTTTTGCATGAAAAACCTGTGGAAAGTTTTTTCTTGGGAAGTCTTTAGAGACAGCTAAGAAATCTTTTAAAATGATGCTGGTTTTCACTTCATGGAATGGGTAACCAGATAGCCTAACGCATGCTGAGGCAAAATATCATTCTGATGTTCCAACAACGTCTGCGCTTTCCCATTTCTTTCTTATTCTGCACCAGCTCTCAAGTTTTCATTTTTAATTTTTGGTATGTAGAGCTGACCATGGTGCTGAATTCTTTCCCAGTAGGACTTCCACATTGTGGAATCTGTGTACATGGAACAAATCACATTTTGTAGTAATAATCTTATATCTCTCTTTGCTGGTGTTTGATGAGAGATAAAAGCAGTAATGGAGATACCCAAGCTCTAAAGTCCAATTGATCTAGCATTTACTGCCTTTGTAACTAGATCAAGTTATCTAAACTTTCTGAGCTCAGGTTTTTCACATATAAAATAGTAGTCATCCTTGATATATTTTATAGTGTTGTTAAGAATTATATGCAGAACTATAAAAGCATCTCACATAAAAATAGTATGCTGACCGGCCGCCATTACTCAGTGGTTGATCATTGATCCATGAACCAAGGGTTCAACAGTTGGATTCCTGATCAGGGCACATGCCTGGGTTGCAAGCTCAATCCCCAATAGGGGGCGTGCAGGAGGCAGCCGATAGAAATCTCTCATCAGTGTTTCTGTCTCTCCCTTCCTCTCTCTCTAAAATCAATAAAAATATATATGTTTTAAAATATGCCAATAAATATTAGATATTCCCCCTACCCCCTAACTCTTTACTGAAACACTAGTTCTAGTGGAGTTCTAGATGACTTAATTCTTACATACTAGTTGCTATGATCACCAATCATATAAACTTGATTATCATAAGTGGGACATTTTTATACTGATACATGTTTTTTTAATTGTGTAAATGTATTTGTATATTCCACATGGGCTTTTCCAATCTCCAGGTGGATTTCACATGATAGAGACATTTTTGGAGATAGCTAATCTACCATTTTTTGCGAAAACCATTCAGTGAGCAAACAATACCTGATAAGACTGTGACAAAGCTGCTGTGGCCTTTAACATTTGGCTTTACAACAAGAAACATTTTGTACTATGATTTTTATTTCTATTTGAAAAGCTCTGTGACTTTAGAAACATCATGAATCTCGTTTGGTGTCATTTGTAATATATTGAATCATTTTATTCTATGAAGGTGTTTGGTTAAAATAATCTTCATACATTTAGCTCAAACACAGAACAAAATTACATAACCATAAGAAAAATATGAGCATGGCTCTAGAATTTCCTAGATCTCAAACCCTGTTTCCTACACACTGGGTAAGTGGTACCTAATATCTCCACCTGAGGGTTCAGGATCATCAAAATGCAAAATAAATAAATAAAATTTAAATTAAAAAATGTATTTACTCTGAGCAAGAAGCAAATTAGAAACACATACATAAAATATATTCAGTGCATTATCATGTTCTTATGCTTTTGTCTTAAACTTGGAACCTTTTTCTAAGCATTGCATTCATAAATTACCATGTTAAGAATATAAGTCATAACTTCTCTTTGGGTCTCCAAATCTGAATTTCCTCTTTTCAGACACTAGGTTTCAGAATTCTGGTCATTCTACACTCCGTAAGCATAGTATATATCTGACTGCCTTACTGCACTGAATATTTTTTCCTACAAGCAATCCCACACAATATAGAGTCTTGCAAACTAGCTCTATTTCACCTACTCTAGATTGGTGTTCAAATCCTAAAAAATAATAACTCTTTCTATAGTACCAAATAGTGTATTAGTGCAGGACATGATTGGAATTCACATGACGTGTGTGTGTGTGTGTGTGTGAGTGTGTGTGTGTGTGTGTGAGTGTGTGTGTGTGTGTGTGTGTGTATTATAAAGACTTAGGTAATAGAATTAAGAGCACTCCCAGTGTGATACTGAGTTGAGAGAAGTTGTTCTGATCTTCGAAGCCTAAACTAGAATTTTAAATAACCTTGACCAATTAGAGAAGTCATCCATCAAAAACCGTATGAAGTTTGATAGTGATAAGTGCAGGGTGGTACACGGGGGAAAACAACTAAGGATGCATGCAATACCCACGGTAGTGACTATAAGCAGGTCTGAAAAAAAAAATGAGGAAACTATAGGGGAGAAAAGCTGGCAGTTAATCAGCATTAAACTGTTGTTAATTTTCAAGAGCTGATATGACTCTCAGATACACAGTATTATGAGCTATCAGAGAAAAGCAGAGGAGTAATCTTTTGGCTCCGTAAAATCTGAGGATTATCCTCTTCTAAATTTTTCCAGTAGTGAGAACTTTATTACTGCAATATTTTTATTTGTTCCATAAATATTTATTAACATCCTACTGTGTAGAGTGTGAAGTGCTCCAGTCATTTGGTACTTCATCCTAATTATCATAGGTAACAAAACAATATTCTTGTCAAGGCAAACGTTTCTTGCATCACATCCTATAATGTTATTGTATTCTACAGTGGACTTTTGTTACGTTTTGTTTGTCCAGCATCATCTCCATTTTAGAAATTATGCCCTCCCCATTTGGTGGGTAGTTTTGATACCACTGTAATTTAACCTAGTTATTAATAACCGGAAGGGAGCAAAGGGAAGGCCAAATACCACGAGCATATCACTTGACAGCTTCCCCAGTGGCCACCGGCTTATTCCCCGCAGACCACTGGGGAAAGGGACTGGACAGGGGGAGAACTGACACATGCTCAGTAAAGTCTGGGTGACATAGGGAGGGTATGTGTCTCAGTCACACCTGGAAACAGGTCATTGGCCTGTTTTTTCCAGTAGAGCATGAACATATCATGGCCTCTGCCGCAAGGGAAGCTGTGAGATATTGAATCGTCTAAAGTTTCCACAAAATACCACGTGCGGGCGTGCACGTACAGTGCGATTGAAACTTCGTGGCCCATGCGCAGAAGTCGGTATTTTGTGGAAGAGCCACACTCAAGGGGCCAAAGAGCCGCATGTGGCTCGCGAGCCGCGGTTTGCCGACCACTGGCTAAACTAAGGAGTTCATCCTCTTGTGCTCGTCTTGTATTTTCGGGACTTTGGGAACTCTCATTGCAGGGGGCTCATTCTCTTGGCTCCCCTGCATTCACTCACATGGCCCAAGGCCACGTGCACCCCAGACAATGGACTGCAACTAGCTTCATGCTACCCTGGACCCAGCTACACCATGGAACAGAAACTCTGGACACTGGCTTTGCTTCTGGCTCTGCTCAATCCCAAGCTGAACATCTCCCAGGACTGGATGGAGGGAAATGGGACTGTAGAAACCAAGGGATGTAATTGCATGCAGATAAACATCGTTCATCCGCCCGTGCCTGTCTCGGAAAATTATTTTTCTCAAGATATCATAAGGACCCCACCCCAGCACTCAGTGTGGAAAGGGGTAACTCACCTTTAGTCACACAGCCACAGCTTTGCTGTCACTGGCCAATCAGACAGAGCGAGATGCCGGAGGATGGACATGTGATAATCAAAGAGGCTGTTTCTAAGTCATTCCATGACTCTACAGGGTCCTGAAGAAAAAGCTCTTCTCTTTCTCTGGAACCCTATGTATAATTATGGTGTAAGGCTAGAAATTTGTTGACTGTTTTTCACCTCTCTGTGTGGAGAACCAGCTTAAGTTTTAACTAATCTAAAGAAAAATCAGAGTCCAGAGTTGGAAGGAATAAGACACAATCCTAATGATATCACTTAAGCCCTATGGACCAAAGTAGGCTGAAGTAACCCCCAAATGTGGACTTTTAAGTTAAATTAACTAATATTTGGTTTTTGTCTGTTTGTTCTTGCTTGAACTAATTTGATTTCCATTTATGGCACTTACAACCAGAGTTAGTTTAGACTAATACCTACTCATCATTGGCTATCTTAATGTAGCCATAGCATAAGACAATACTTTAGGTAACAAGGTTCTTCCCCCACCCTGACCACCACCATGAGAATGGAGGGTTTTACTATCAATTCTATGAGGAAAAGGCAGATATATCTGTAAAAAATAAAATACACTAAGCAGGACTTTGGTATATCTGAGAGCTAAATCTTATTTATATAAGTTTTAATATCTAGAATTTAAAACTAGAATTATGAAAATATCATGGTAGTGATGATGAATGCCAATATGATACTTATCAAATGAAAGTATGGTGATGAAGTTTATATGTCATCTTACCTGGAACACAAGGTACCCAGAAATTTAGTTAAATACTATTTCTGGGATGTCTGGAAAAAGGTGCTTCTGGCTGAGATTAACATGTTAATCAGCAGACTGAATAATGGAAATTGCTCTCTGTGAGTCAGAATTATCTCTCTTTCTCTGCCTGTCTTCAAACTGGGTCATTGGCCTCCTCCTGCCTTCAGACTCTGATTGGATTAGAACTTCTATCATCAGCTCTACTGGTTCATAGGCCTTTGGACTCCGACCGGAATTTCACCCTCATTTCTCCTGGGTCTCTAACCCTCTGACTGCACATCTTGGCACTTCTTAGTTTGCATAATTGCATGTGCCAATTTCTTATAATAAATCAATATCTATCTATCTATCTTTCTATCATCTATCTATCTATCTATCTATCTATCCATCCATCCATCCTTTTATTGATTCTATTTCTCAGGACAACCTAGAATATACAATGTCAGTATCAAGAATATACAATGTCAGTATCATGATGAAAAGGTTTTCTGTGAAGATGGAAATGTTTTCTGTTTTGTCCAATAGAGTAGTCATTAGTCACATGTGGCTATTGAGTACTTTAAATGTGATTAATATGACTACAATTCATAGTTTTAAATTTTATTTTACTTTAATTAAGTTAAATTTAAATAGTCACATAGGGTTAGTGACTACCTTTTGGACAGCACAGCTCTAAAGAACAAGCCATAGTTTTTAAAGCATGCTATTCCTTGTATACTAATTTCCAGACTCATTTCTTTATATTCTTCTCTGTCCTTTCAGTAATTGTTCATTTGCTACTTCAAGATGCTTTATCCCTCTTATTATTTTTTATTAAGAAATAAACTACATGTTCCCTAGAGATGTAGATAAACTTGGTTGCTCTAGCTATAGAATTAATTATAAGGTAGCGTAAATCAAATAACATCATAGAATTCTTCATACTTCTATATCTCAGCTCTTGAGTTACCAACACATCTCCTTTTATTTGGTCAACCTAGACAAAAAACTGGGTTCTCAGTTCACTCCATAGTAGAACTCTGTAATATTCTTACAAATAAAAAAAAATCTCTTAAAAAAGGGGATGCAAAGAGGAGTACAAAACAGTTTCTTGTATGGAAAATAATACAATGATTAATAAGTAATAATACAAGCATAAACTGTGTTTGCATAGTTACAACTGTAAATCTTGTATACTTTAATAGGTGATTGTAATTATTCCTATCTATTAATTCCAAACTATTTTCTGTTGGGAAAATATCAGGTATAGTTAACAATGGCCAACAGTAATTATATAAGGAAAATAAATCAATAAATACATTTACTGGGTATCTATTTTATTTATCCCTACATAGTTTGCATTTTACCAACTCATGTATTTTTTAAAATAAAAATCTAAGTGGACTTTTCTTTTTTATAAGTGCTGAAGTTTTAGTTTGCTGGTTCACTTAAGAATACTTAGAAGTTCTTATTAGGAAAATGATGCCCTAGAAAAAGACACAAAAAAGAAAGATGAGTGAATCTGTATTCATACAAGTTAAACTAGAGGGTAGTCAGCTTTGGATGGACACACCCATTACCTCAGTAAATAGATATTGAGTTATTACTATTTTTCAGCCCTTTTCTAGTTGCTGGAACCCAGTGGACAAGCAATGTCCTTGCATTCTTGCAGTTTACATTCTAGCTGGGGGGTGGGGGTGGGTGGAGAGAGCCAATACGCAAGTAAACAAATCAATTAAATAAATTCAGGTTTATAAGGGACATAAGGAAAAATAAAATAAGATAGATGTGCAAAGAGTGAGTGGATGGGTTGAGGGCAGAAGGTCATCAGTAAATGACTACCTGAGAATATCAAATTTGAGCAAACTTCTTGCTAGAGTAATGAAATGACTTATATAATGATATTGAATGAGTGTTCCATGTAGAAAAGCTCCACATCAGAAAACCATGTGGCAGGTATGAAATTGACTTGAATGGATGCAGAGTCATTCTCTTGAGCGTCATAGCCAGGATATTTCCATTTATCTTTGGTCATGTGCAAAACTACTATTTTTTCACATTAGCTGCTTTTAAATACCACAATCATATGATCTTCCATAAAGTATAGTGAATGTTTGCTTGTTTGGGGGAAATGGAGGAAAATAATTATCGTTCTTGCTGAATTTAAGAAAGTGTGTGGTGGCCATATATCTTACATCGTTTAGAGTCAATCATTGTAGAGCTAGAAGTTATCCTACATAATAGCACAAGGTCAGTTTTACTCTACATATTGTGTATGCTGGTTCATTTATGTAAAAATGCAGAAATAGCTCATCTTGAGTTTGTAAATTTCTCTTCAGTCTTTGATATACTATCATTACTATAATTTAAAATTTTAGCAATAAACATTTGGGGTGGGGTGGGATAAAATAATAAGTCATAATTCTTATGTAGGACATGGAATGTTGTATAAATAGTAGCAAAATTCTAAATTAAAATGTAATTCAAAGCAGTTAATATTGCTATATGCTATCATATACAGGGGTGGGCAAAAGCAGGTAAACATTTGGGAGTACGTGAGATGTATTATCTATTAATTATTGTACTATTTGTATTATTTTCATACTAACAATTATAACCCTACTTTTGCTCATTCTTGTATATATCATATATGTATGTAATAATACATGCTATCCATTATATTATATATACTATATATTATACTCAAGGACTCTTAAGATCTCTCCAACATAAGCAGCTGACCTCATACTTAAAATTCTGGTGAGCATGGAGAATGACAATCAAGGCTTCCAGTATTCAATAAACTCATTTTATTTCACAATGGTCTACATTTTCACTAGACCATGAGATTTCTTTTTCTAGGTCAATTTACTTCAAGAGTCAATTTACTATAAGAGTCAACTTAGCATGGATTTTTATATTTTTAGTCCTGGGGATCCATAATGACTATATATTTTAAGTATTTAGATATTGCACTTAAATTAAAATTTTAAAAGCAAAATATAAATATTCTAAGTAACCAGGTGAAATCCCAAGAAATGTATCCATAGTGGTAACAACTGATGTCTCTTAATAACTTCCCATTCTCATTTCAAAACATTTTGACTTAAGTAAAACTGTTTTTTTTTAAATATATTTTTTTTATTGATTTTTTACAGAGAGGAAGGAAGAGAGATAGAGAGTTAGAAACATCGATGAGAGAGAAACATCGATCAGCTGCCTCCTGCACATCTCCCACTGGGGATGTGCCCGCAACCCAGGTACATGCCCTTGACCGGAATCGAACCTGGGACCTTTCAGTCCGCAGGCCGACGCTCTATCCACTGAGCCAAACCGGTTTCGGCTAAAACTGTTTTTTTTTTTTTCAACTTTACAGAGGCACAATTTACAAATTAAAACAAAAAGTATTTAAAGTGTACATTGTGATGATTTGATATACGTATACATTGTGAAAGGATCCCCCCCTCATCTTGCTAATTATCATCCATCACTTTAAAACCTTGGACAGATTACTTTGCTCCTTGTAGAATAAAAAAAAGGGCATAACCACCACAAACTTGATAAATTCCAATTCTCTCTCACTGGTGTAAAAGCAGTCATAATGTACAAACTAAACTCCTCTGTAAAACCCATCTTAAAAGAATCCTAACACATACAGTACTCCTGCGGGAGGAGGAGGCTGTCATTCTATCGTGTGACAGCACTAGCAAAGAGAACCATCATATCCAAAGCAGGGAAAAGGTGTGTGCTATTTTTACACAACTTTTAAAACAGTATTACATGAATTACTTGCATGTAAAGCATTCATTTCTTAAAAAGTATTTCAAAACATGAAGTTAAGTGTTAAAAAATATTTTTCCATGAAGTGAAGATGAATAAGGGCTTAATGATAAAGAAACTAAAGATGGATAGATGCCATCTTTTTTTAGGATATGTTTTTATTGATTTCAGAAAGAGGAAGGGGGAGGGAAATAGAGATAGAAACATCACTGATGAGAGAGAATCATTGATCAGCTGCCTCCTGCATGCTCCCTCCTGGGGATCCTGCCTGCTACCCAGGCATGTGCCCTAACCCAGAATTGAACCATGACCTCCTGGTTCATGGGTTGTTGCAGAACCACTGAGCCACACCAGCTGGGCAGATAGATGCCATCTTTTGGCAATTTATGATATTAATCATCTGATGATTCATTAGGGGTCAGGTAATCTGTAGCTTTAGAAACACTGATAATATAGAGAGACAAGAATTGCCCTAAAACTATAAATGAAGATATTTCAAGATGTTTAATTGCATTCTAAGAAATGTTTTACATTTTAGAAATGAATTTACTTATACAATGTCAACTTTGAACATTTTGACTATAGTCACACTTTAAAATATTGAAAGTTCTTACAACAAAGGAGCATTTGATATTTAAAAAAATAATTGATAAATAGCATCTAAGCATAGACTATTTAGAAAATATAGGGTTACCTATTTTTTGTACTTGAAAATGACATTATTTATCCAAGTGGCCAGAGTTTTCATTTTGAATGCTTTTCTCCCAGGGCTGGAATAAGTGCAAACCCCAGTGTGGACTAGAGAGAGCTTTTAACCACATGAAAGTTTATGACTATCATCACAATCAAACTTGCAACCATTTAAAAAATACCTAATTAAATTAATCGATTTGTTCCATAGTTTACAAAAAGAGTTACTTTTCTTTTTGTTGTGATGACAAGGAGACTCCTGGGGTTCCTGAAAATAGTCATTTAAAAAAAATCGTCTGGCCTTTTTACGTTTCTAGAACACCCACTGAAATGCTTTCTGCGGTTGAGTGCTCAGTAAAGCAGTGTTAAAAACTAGTGCTTCTCAATTTTTGTGTACATATAAATCACCCTGGAATCCTGTTATAATGAAAGATCTGAGATTCTGCAGTTCTAACAAGTTCCAAGGTAATGGTGATGATGTTTGTCTGAGGACCACATGCTGCATAGCAAACCTAGAGACCACTTCATTGTAGAAATCCTAATTGCTCTGGTAGTTATCACAACAAAAACATGATTTGCTTCTTAGTATTGATCACAAATGCTGAGATACTCATGTTCAGTTGGGGCATTTTCTTGAATACAAAAATCTTAGAATAATGATTTCTTAAAAGCTTTGTGAGATTTTGGAAGTCATCAAATGCAGCTTCCTCATATTTGAGAAAGTTGAGGGTCAAGGAAGTTGAATATATGCCCAAACTCATAGGGTTATCAGTGCTAGAAGCCAGGAATCCTGACTACTGCTTTAATAATTAAACCCTAATTATTTGGCATTTCTATTTATTATAGTCTTCCTGACAAAGAGCCTAAGTATGAGTCAATAATGATTAGAATTTCAGCTTTTGATGCTCACAATAGTTTAAAAGACAGCATTATCTTTGGACTGACTTTCTTAACAGCTAAAACTCACAGTGGGCCACTATTTCCTACAATAACAAGAGTATTCACACATCCTCTTCCTTCTGAGGTCCCCTTGCAGTTTTATTATGGACATTTTATTTCTTAATTTTGAGAACCTGGCGAGGAAAGTGGACAGAGAAATGAATAGGTCATTCGTTAAAAGGCAGGGGTTGAATTTGTAAAAGGTTGTGGCAAAAAAAAAAAAAAGCAACAAATGAGAAAGAGCGAAGGGCATCAATATTGATCTTGCCTCTCATCTTTCCCTCTGTCTTCTTGCTTGCAGGTTTCTATTGTGTAGTCTTTCAAACAACGCAGACTTTATTTATGGTGTGACTGATTTAACCCTACTGGAATAGTCCATCATCTGCTAATTTGGTCCAATTAAAAACTGGTCATAGGGAAAAGCCTGGGAATTAAGCTAATTTGGAAACACAACTTCTGATTAATTTATGTCTTGCTCATTTATATCTCCTCTTTTAAAGGACACTTTTCATGGTGAGAGTTTATATAGGCGTTTTTGTTTTTTTCTCTCCAGATTCCTGAGTTGCTTTCTATGACCACTTAAGGTTGAGTCCCTGAAGAAAGTACAACTGTTCTTTTTCTCCCTTCCTTAAGACTATTGTTAAAACATTTATAGGGGATTTCCCGAGATTTCCTGCTATCCTGAATTAGAAAAGCCCCACTAAACAGCTAGAGCCATCATTTATAAAGCACTTACACATTGCATGACCCTGTATAGTTTGCATTTTCAACTAATCCCTATAACTCGGAGTTAAGTACTATTATTATCCCTGCTTATAGTTGAGGAGGCTTCAGATTTAATCGTCCAAGTAAAATTATCAAACATTATGAAGCAAGAAGAGACAGTATGGTACATGAACCAGGGTCTGTCTGATCCTAGTAAGGACTGATACTGTCACCCACTAATGAGGCTTTAATGAGATTTATGCCTAGACTAAGTCAAAACTCTGGACAACAACAACAACAACAACAATAACAACAACAAAATAATTTCCTCCACCCCTAACTTGTTCCTTCCCTCCACACAAGTTCTTGCAGGCAGTAGGTGTGCCAGTCCCAGTTATACTTAGCATCTCCCACGCCCTCTGCAATTTTCCCTTTTGCTGCTGGGAGCGTCAGAGAATGGTACTGCAGCTGGTGAGTGGGCAGGTGCAGCCACCATCTGCTCTAGGGAGTCCAAATGCAAAAAAGAACTTCGCACCCAGGACTTGTCCCAGGCACCACGGATTCCAGAACCTGCTGGGGACACGGCTAACCCCGCCCCCTCGTGGTGACGATTGGCTGAACCCTTCCCAAGTGCAAAGCCATGATTAAGGAAGACGGCTGTCTTTTCTGCAAGTTTTAGGACGAGACATCTCTAAGGGTGTGAGGCCCGCCAGGGGTGTGTGAATGGGGGCTTCAGTTCTTCCTGCCCGAAGGGTCCTTGAGAAGCCTGTTTGTTTTTCCCGGCGCTTGTCTCCACCCAGCCCTTCCTCTCACTGGTCAGGACCGGGGGGCGGCTGCGTTCCCATTGGTCAGGGGGCGGTGTCTGTCTGGCCAGGCTGAGGGCGGGGCCTCCGCGGTGCCGCCGCTGCTGCAGCCGGAGCATCCGGGAGCCGCCGCCGCCGCCGCTAGCGCTGCTTCCACTGCTACATCTCCCCTCCCAGGACCCGAGACACCCCGAGCGCGTGCGGCGGCTGCTGCTTGCATGCACCCCCTCTCCCTCCGCCCCTCCCTGCCGTGACCCACCCCCTCCTTGCAGCTCGTACGCAC
>NW_006294243.1:3171192-3172061 GCF_000327345.1 Myotis davidii | reverse complement strand
GCGAGGAGGACACCGGCGGAGCCCTGCACTCCGTTGCCCCGCGCACCAGCAGATCCTTGCCCCCTGGTTCCTTCCCCGACCCTTTAGAGAAGGAACCATGATTTGGAAACGAAGCGCCGTTCTCCGCTTCTACAGTGTCTGCGGGCTCCTACTACAAGGTAATCCCCGCCCCGCCGGGGAGCATCAACTTCACGCCCATTCCCCATCATCCCCACTCCACCCCATATTTCCACTCTCCCCACTTCGGTCCCCCGGTCCCCAGAGATGCCCACCCCCTCCCCCTACTCCCCTGTGCAGCAGGGGGCAGTGGCAGTTTGCTCCAGCCCCTCCGATCTACCGCTGGCTCAGCCCCGCTCTCCCAGCTGTCAGCCCCTCACGCGGCACCTTTCGCCTTTCCATTCACCTGAGCTTCCTATATTTCTCACTCCATCCCCGCCGCCACCACCACCCCCCTTCCTACGCCTTTTGGCTGGCAACTTGTGCCTTTTCTGAACATTCCACCCTCTCACCACCACCCACCAGCCACTTCCCACATCACGCTCCTGACCGACCCTCTCCATCTCTTGTCATCTCTTTAACCTCCCTCCTTTCGGGTCGCCTTTCTCCTTCCCCTGCTTCCCACCATCATCATATCCTGTGTCTTTAAAAAGTGAGTGAGAGTCTGGGAGCGAGCTACCGAGACGGCGAGAGGCGAGAACAGCAGCAGCGGCAGCACCGTGTGCATTGCAATAACATCCCGGGGGTGTGGGGGGCGGCGGGGGGATGTGTTGTGAGACTTGTCATTCACCTAGGAAGAGAGGGGGCTGTGTTTGGGATTAAAAAAAAGAAGAAGAAGAACGAACGAACGAAAGAAAGAAAGAATAGAAAGA
>NW_006294243.1:3170124-3171141 GCF_000327345.1 Myotis davidii | reverse complement strand
CCCCCCAGCAAAGAAATACATGCATCCTAACAGTTACTTTCTGCTGGGGGTTTTCGCTTAGATTCCCGACCTCTCCACCCGCTCTCTGCCGCTTCTTTCCGTAATTAATGCTACCCTTCCACGTAAAATGTGAGCACCCCTAGGACCGCAGTGGAGGGAAACTGCACAAAACACTGTGATTATGCAAATCCCTGGGTTTGGATGCGGAGGGACTCGGGAGCTGAGGTGCACTGTCCCCCAGACGCGCTTTTGGAGGCGGGAGGGAGGGCCTGTGGGCACCGGGAGGACGGTGCTGATGGGGAAATGAGCGGCGGCGTTTGGAGGAGGAGTGCACGGGGAGAGCACACTTTGGGGTGGTGGTGGAGGCGGAGGCGGCGTTCTAGGGCTCGGCGGGCAGGGGCTGTAAGGAGGAAGATTGCTGCTTTGAAGGGAGTAGTGTGGGGATTGTGGTTTGAGTGTGAGATTCGGGGAGAATGGATGTGAAAGGATGGTCGATAGGGTTTTTTTTTAAAGCTAGGTGACTCTTGATTTCTCCTTCAATCTTTGCCCACCTCTAGCCCCTCTGTCGTTATTTGTGTATGTGCGGAAAGATAAGTTGATCAAATGTATGTGTCTCTGGGTAAAAGGAATGTGAAAGTAAAGCACATGTAGACCCACAGGCGTGCAAAACCCGCTCGGCCTTTGGAGGATTTAAATGAGGTCAATGAACCATCTTTCAGCAAGTTCTTGGAATGCATCCTCTCTCCTGTCCTCCTCCGGGATACAGACCGGGACGTATTTTATGTATGCATATTTATGAATATGAAAGAAGAGCTAGTGGACAGAATTTTCCCGAATTAACTAGCTGACCTTACAGAGGTATTCTTTAGAATATGTTTGTGGTAATATTGTGTATTTTATGTTGGATGTAAATTTCAGATATGTCATACGCCGTAATCCCCGAGAAGGCAGACAGCCCATTCTTCCTGCTTAGGCTGCCTCGTCCCATTTCCCAGCGCTCACACCCCCAGCCTCGCA
>NW_006294243.1:3165820-3169132 GCF_000327345.1 Myotis davidii | reverse complement strand
GGGGGTGGTGGGGGGCGGCGGGGGGATGTGTTGTGAGACTTGTCATTCACCTAGGAAGAGAGGGGGCTGTGTTTGGGATTAAAAAAAAGAAGAAGAAGAACGAACGAACGAAAGAAAGAAAGAAAAGAAAGATTTTTAAAAAGGAGAAAAAGACAGAATGAATGAATAAACGGGGGTGGGGGGGTGGGAGGGAGGGAGGAGGGCGAGAAGAGGGAAAACAATTAAATGACCCAAAGCCACTTTATCTTTGGATGCGGAGGGACTCGGGAGCTGAGGTGCACTGTCCCCCAGACGCGCTTTTGGAGGCGGGAGGGAGGGCCTGTGGGCACCGGGAGGACGGTGCTGATGGGGAAATGAGCGGCGGCGTTTGGAGGAGGAGTGCACGGGGAGAGCACACTTTGGGGTGGTGGTGGAGGCGGAGGCGGCGTTCTAGGGCTCGGCGGGCAGGGGCTGTAAGGAGGAAGATTGCTGCTTTGAAGGGAGTAGTGTGGGGATTGTGGTTTGAGTGTGAGATTCGGGGAGAATGGATGTGAAAGGATGGTCGATAGGGTTTTTTTTTAAAGCTAGGTGACTCTTGATTTCTCCTTCAATCTTTGCCCACCTCTAGCCCCTCTGTCGTTATTTGTGTATGTGCGGAAAGATAAGTTGATCAAATGTATGTGTCTCTGGGTAAAAGGAATGTGAAAGTAAAGCACATGTAGACCCACAGGCGTGCAAAACCCGCTCGGCCTTTGGAGGATTTAAATGAGGTCAATGAACCATCTTTCAGCAAGTTCTTGGAATGCATCCTCTCTCCTGTCCTCCTCCGGGATACAGACCGGGACGTATTTTATGTATGCATATTTATGAATATGAAAGAAGAGCTAGTGGACAGAATTTTCCCGAATTAACTAGCTGACCTTACAGAGGTATTCTTTAGAATATGTTTGTGGTAATATTGTGTATTTTATGTTGGATGTAAATTTCAGATATGTCATACGCCGTAATCCCCGAGAAGGCAGACAGCCCATTCTTCCTGCTTAGGCTGCCTCGTCCCATTTCCCAGCGCTCACACCCCCACCCTCGCACAAGTAACCCTGGTAGCCGGCTGACACGTTACTTGGGTTTCTAATCGGTGCTGAAACACCCTCCCAGAGACCCCGCTTCACCTCTCAGTAACTTGTATTTCTCAGCCCCTGTGTGTGTGCCTGTGTGTGTGTCTGTGTGTGTGCGCGCGAGAGAGAATGTGTGTGTGTGTGTGTGTGTGTGTGTGTGTGTGTGTGTGTGTGTGCTCACGCGCGCTCCCGTGCTCGCGCCACGCCGGATAGAGGAGTGTTATGTGGGGAAATCAGTTAATTTGGTGATTGTGATGAAAATTCGACACCGCTGGATATGTTTTCCTCGCCAATCTGTGAGAGCTGGCCCCAGCACGTCATTGCACACACTGCTGGGCTGGGGCTCGAAGATTATTTATTATAGAGCGTGTGGGCAATGGACTGCACTTGGGGGCCGTCTCCTCTCTGCCTTCAGCATTTCCCTGCGAATTGTCTATTCAGTGCACTGCGAAATAACTGTCTGCCGTGCCCCTCTCCCTCTCAGCCCGAGGAGGATTCACTTTCTCTACCCAGAAGATTCCATCAGCTGCATTCTCTCTCTCTCTCTTTTAAGGGCATGGGTGTCTTTTATTAAGTATGTAAACCACTGATTAAGACAGTGTCGCTTTCACAGCCAACTGGGGATGGGGTGGAAGGCGTGTGGGTATGCCAGGGAAAATGCACCACTGCAACCAGCAGCAGCACCAGCAGCAGGTCCAAATAAATAAATAAGTGTCCGATACAGCAACCAGGGAGAGAGCACCAGCCCAATGATATCTGTGTACTTGTGAGCATCTTAGATCAGGCCATATTAATACACCAAAAGAGAGAGAGGATTTAAAGAAGAAGAAAAAAAAAAACCTAGAAGGGGGAGGGGGTGCACAGCACCACTGGATTGTCTTCTCATGTTTATGGCTGCCTCCCATTTATCAAACACTGTTCCACAGGCACATCACACTTTGTTGATACTGTCAGTTCTTGCTCAAACAAATTGCTCATGCCTTCCTTGTCTTAGTCTTGTCTGAAAACATTGCTTCGGGGCCCAGGCTTATGTTTCTCCCACAGCCCGACTGTTTTATTAGGACTTGGTGAGGTTGTAAAGGGAAAGCTTATTTCCAGGACACAGATGAAATACTTAGCAGGTCTGTCTTTTCTGTGTGCAGGGAAGGCAGGGTGGTAGGGGCAATAGTGAGCAACTGCCTTTGGCTAGGGGGAGTCTGCTCTGCCTGCTAGCAGTTATGACTAGGCAAATACTATGGGCAGTCTACAGCTTCTTATTTTTAGTTTTGTCAGCACTATCATGGTATCCGGTTACTTCAGTTAATACCAATCAATTTATTTATCCTCTGTGTTATTATCCACTTTCTTGCAATATGCTTTATTTTATAGAAGAGGACCCGTTTGGACATATCTCTGTGTTTTCACTGTTTTATACGTCACCATTTTTTTCTGTTTTCTGAGAAGCAAAATCAATCTTCTGACTTGTTAATGTGTAGAATGACAAGCCAGTGGTGGGAATCAAGTCAATGATATCATGCATTAAAAAAAGAAATAAAAACAAAAAGCTTAAATCATTTAATTCTAAAACACCTATCAATTCATCCCCAATAGATCTTTATGAGATAAATGGTTAGCAAATAAACATGTTTCTGATTAAAGTGTAACTTGGGATTAGACTACTTAGAAAAAATTTGATTTGGTGTTAAGCTATTTTTTTCCTTTTCCTCCATCATAGACAGAGGAAAAATCTGAGGTAAGAGCAAGGGATCCTTTAGAGAAATGAATTTCTTTAGAATGAGGAGTGAAAAGCTTGCCACCTGTAACTAAGACCTCTCTTGGCTGCAGAGTAGATCCAGTTCAATAGCTAACCCTTGCAGAAGCTATATCCCTTGCCATGCCTGAGGAGGCACTGCAAAGATGGAGACTGTCTTGTTTAACCAGGAACTGTCCTAGAAAGGGTGAAAAAGAGACAAGGGCAAAATATAACCAGAAAATAGACCCAAATTTTGTTGAGAACTTTATTTCCTTTTTAGAGTTTATCTTATACAAAAACACATCCGACACAAATACTGGGACTTTTGTTTTTTTTAGTTAATTTTTTGTTTATTCGTGTGTTTTCTTTTGCCCTGGAACATTCTGGTAAATGGTATATTATATTCAGAAAGAAAGATCTTCAAATTAAAGGTCAACTAGACATACACATTGTTTGCCCTAGTATGTGTATGTGTCATTAACTTCA
>NW_006294243.1:3144727-3165766 GCF_000327345.1 Myotis davidii | reverse complement strand
TATTGTTGAAAGTATTACAGATGCCCTTTCTTTCTTCCTTTGATCCCCTCCATCCCTTTCCTGCCCTCTCCCAGGCCTTCCCAGTACTATTGTTTGCCCATGGGCTATGTATATATGCATATAAGTCCTTAGGTTAATCTCTTCCCACCACTCCCACCCTTTCCCTCTGAAATACATGGGGAGTATTATGCTAAATGAAATAAATCTGACAAGTATCACATGATCTCACTTATATGTGGAATCTAATGAACAAAATAAACTGATGAACAAAACAGATCCAGAAACATTGAAACATGCGTCTTTCTCTTACATTTTTATAAAACACATTATAATAAAAAATGCACTATGTACATTAAATAAAATAGATGACTTAATACTTCCTAAAATCATGTTTCTCCTACTATTTTACCTCTCTATGTAATAACCTTAGTCTTGTCAAGCTTTAATACTGAATGCAGCCCCTGGGAATAGCTCTCTCCACCCTTTTTTGATTAATAGCTGTGACTTTGAAAAGTAGAGTCTGTATATTACTATAACTTAAGAAAACATCAGGCACTTAGTAATTAAGAAAATCTCCCTGAAAATATGAGGGGTCTCTGGGCTAACTTTGCATTAAGATATGGCAGCTTACTTTATTGTCTTCTCCCCATTTGTCCAACTATTAGAACTCTGGGAAATTAATATGACAAGGGTAAGCATCAACTGAGATGGCCTCTTCCTGCCTTCTCAACTAGAAGTAAGGAACTTGAATACTATTTGCCCCACATTTCCATACTGGAATGTCATTTTTCTTAAAGAAAAAATTACTTAAATCACTTCAAGAGCAAATGGAAGTGCAAAAATGTTGGAAGACATCCTAAGTATGCATTTTAAAGTGGCCTAAAATCAATATCAAACTATATCAATTTTATTTTTAAAATAAGCAGTCTATGGGGCATTATATGATTGAGACAAGTAAGATTTATTTATTAGGAAGGACTTTGGGTACATTAATACTATAACATAGGCCTGGCATATTGATGTTTTATTTGATCGTGCTAACATGCATTCTGTGAGATTTATTGAGGAAGAATTCTCCTTTTGATACACTTTGTAAACCTCCTGGGTAAAATTGTCCATTGCATAGCAGCTGGCTGAACAGACAGTGAGAAAGGAAATCACAAACCAAGGAAGCAGAATTCCCAAGCTGACGTCAGAAACCCTTTGTATGATTGGAAGATACTGGATTGTTCACCCTCTAAAATGGCTCTAATGCCCAGATGATTGTTAACTTGAGCTTCTTGAGGACAAGCCCCAAGCCTTACCTGTTCAGTCTTCGTCTTCTATATTTAGTAGATGAATAATAAATAGTGCTTAGTTGAAAATAGGTATGTCCTAATTAATGATGATGGAGTTAAATCGTCCCTTCTCTTCATAATATATCAGCACTCATACTTTGTTAAATAATGTACTTGAGTTAATTTTAACATTTTATAAGCTATATTAATTTAGGAAGCAGTTTGCTTATGGAAAAGTAACATAGCAATAACTCTTGATATAAATTTGTAAGTGAATGCAATCTGACCAGTTTTTAACATTTAGTTTCCAGACACATTTTTTTTTTCTTTACAAACTCCAAATATTTTGCATTAGATTAGATTGCAAACTCTTTCCATGAAAACAAAATTTTTTTGAAGGAGGGCATGATTTAAATTTACTGATTTAACCTAAAACATTTAAAAAGACAAGTTCATTGCCACCATTTTATTTGAAAATGTCAAGCATTTTTGGAGTGCAGTTTTGTAGTACCAAAAAAAGGCATCTTCCGCACCTTCCCTGTGTAAGGAGGTGGGTGAGGATTAACCTATAGCAGTGGCAGCTGAAGCCCCCTGCTGTGCGATGATGCAAATGGCATCTCGGCCTAATGTGCTCTGCAGTGCGGACACCCGGGAAAGCAGTCCTGGGGCAGGAGTGAAATGGGGACTCCTTCACAGCCTGTAGTGGACTCGAACCGACCCTCAGCTTTTATAACCAGAAATGATCCAGAAAGTATTTCTAATCACGTGAGCTCATGACCAAGTAAATGAGAGAACACCTATTTTGTTTAGAGATTAATGTAATAAATAAATCCTAAAAAAATTATCATTTTCATCAAAGGAATGGTGAAATGAATAGTTTTTGTGAAAACTATCAGGAACCTGGGTCAGTTTAATGAAGATAAAAATAGCAAAGTTAAAATAGGATTTCTATGCACTTGTTTACATATGGTGGGTCTAATCTATGTTGGGCTAGGAAAGGAATCATTCCCTTGACTTTTTTTTTTTCTTACTGGAGCATTTCCTGTATTATGAGAATACAATGGTTTAAAAAACAAATAGGGATTAAGTATTCAGTATATGTTCATATAGTTTATTTAGGGTTATGACATGGAATTTGTGCTAATGTCTAATTAGCAGAGAGTATTCCCACTGTGAACAATATTATTTATCACAAAGGCAAAAGCATAAAATAGGTTCCTTAATAAAAGTAAGAGTAGTGGACCAATTTTTATGGGTAGCCTATCATGGAAGCCCATCAGATAACAGTAACTAATGCAGCTTTATTTATTTTGATTCCATTTGCTACAGAACAAATAATTGAACATATTATGCATGTAATTTTTATTCAAGAAATGAGACCAGTTGATTCTGTAAATGTGCTCAGTGGGTTTCTTTAAACAGGTATGAAATTATTTTCATCTTAAAAGTATGTAGCATATTTAAAATTTAGGAAAGTAAATATTCTGCTAAATTAGGTATCAGTTAAATATTAATGCCAAAATCAGAGATGTAATTATTGAAAAAGGAACTATTCCTCAATCATTTATCTCTATATGCACATATATACAAGTTTAAACTGTACAGTTATTTTTAGGGCTGAAGGATAGCTTTATAATTTTATCAGTAATCAGAGTTTGGGGCTCCCAGGAATAAAGTGTAAGGAAAAGGCAAGAATTTGTTTGCACTCATTATTTTCTTTTACCCTGTTTATGAACGTTAACAAGTCTATTTTTAAAATAAATTTTCCTTCGGTTGTAACAGTGGTTAACTTTTCTACTTTAAAAACACAGAAGCCAGGTTTACAGTTTCTGAATCTGCAGTAGAGCTGAGCTTTTATTCTGGACCTTCTTTTGTGCTTATGAAACTGAGTGATGAGGACCTCTGCTACCTGAATAGACCCAGGGCTGAGGTTGCAAGGAGATCTGCCAGGGACAGGGCTGGCCATTAATTATTCACATTCTATTTTAGAGGACTTTGAAGTAAATATTAAGGCAGTCATTATTCAACTTTGGGGATAACACTTTCTGACTCAGCAAATAGTTTTTACTAGAATATTTAAATTATATTTCAGCCATTTGAATGCTGGAGGGGAAACCCCTGGTAACTAATAGTTAAACAGCTTCTCCGGGGGCTAGATATTGATGTGTCATTAGGGATTGTTTAGAAACTAAGAATAAGCATTCCTTTACTTTCAGGACTATAAAGTCTTAAAGCTGAGTGTGTTTTAAGTCGTGCAAATGATTTCACATAAGAAAACAAAAGTCCTTTTATAGGTCAAATCGACTCCCTAATAAATTTATATACGTGGCAATGGTTTTTTTACAGTAACTGCACATTGTTTATCTAAAGTCATCTTTGGGAACGCAGTGAGAAAGCACCTTCCTAACGAGGCTGTGCTGCCGACTGCTAAGTGTATAGCTGCTGTATTGATTTGGTATAATTTATAAAGCCAATTAATTTGTTCTTGTAAAGATATATTTTTAGCGTCTTTGTTAAAATTGTGTGCATTTAAAAATGCAAGTGTC
Organism: Myotis davidii; assembly: GCF_000327345.1. NCBI lineage: Eukaryota > Metazoa > Chordata > Mammalia > Chiroptera > Vespertilionidae > Myotis > Myotis davidii. The sequence goes on along the minus strand of NW_006294243.1, from coordinate 3,161,943 downwards.
TTTCAAACCCTGTCTGAAACATCAAGGACTAAGATTTATAGTACATAAAACCTGTTTTTACTTTCTTAATAAATGCACGCATTACACTAGCTTGTCCTGTGCCCCTAGGGAAAATGTTCATCACACCTGTACCTTCAGTTCATGATCACACCTGATACGTCCCCTGCTTTTCAATCTGAAGTAGTATTTAGGTTGCAATGAGAAATGATTAGAATATTTATATTTAACATCAAATAAAATGTGTGATAAGTGTCTTATGTAATCGTCATTCCTTTACTGCCATCTACTTTATGTGCTGAAGTCTGAATAGACACTCGGCTTCCTTAACACTCTCCAGGAATAAAACATCTCCCCCATTCCTGACCATGCTACCAACCTGAAAGACTCATTAAAAGAAACTAACAGGGAATGAAGAATAAAGAGAGGGAGTATTGCTAAAACATATATGCGGAACACACAGAGTGGGTGCTTTTCCTTTTGCCCTCCAAGGCAAGTGCCCCAGTGTTTTATGTAGCAAGGTTAAATCATGTGCAATGTGCTTTTACTTGTTTTTGTTATTGTTATTGCATATTGTGTGAGTTCAACCTCCTTAGTCTCATACTAAAAATGGCAAAAAGAGGAGGGAAAGAATATAAGACAGCCAGCCAAACACACACACAGAAACGCCTGGCAAAGCCTACTAAATTAGCATATGCTAGGCTGACTATTTCCCTCTGTTGTTACATAATCCCTTTCTAATAGGAAATCAGTTCTCATTCTTAACCCTTTCAGGAGGTTTGGAATTCTCCCACTGTTATATTTTTATTTTGCTTCATTTATTTTCTCGTGAATTGTATAAATCATCTATTGAGGGGCTTTGATGTCAAATTCTTTTCTCTCTCTCTCTCTTCAGTCTTTCTGTATACAAATGTTCCATTCTGTGCCCAACTTCAGGATTCAAGAATCAACTTTTCTATAGCTTTCACTGAGAGGATCTAATTAGCATTTTAGGCTCTCTTTACTCATGTGCAGCTTTCTTTAGAAAATGTATTAGTTCTATGAGGTTCCCCTAAGGATTCATAATACTCGGGTTTGTTACATGTACTCTGATATTCAGTGTGCCTTAATTATGCACGTGTCCTCGTTTCAAAGCCTTTTCAGGGATCATGTGGGATAGAACAGGGGTCTGGCTGTAAATTCAGTGTCATGTGTTAATGTGTAGGTGGTATTCAGAGAAGGATTTTTCTGAAGGCAATTATATATCTGTGACTCTAGTACAGCAAGCAGTTACTCACATTTTGCACTTACTAGTTACCCTGCCAAGGCAGAATGAAATTCACCATTGTGAAACATAATACGGTATCTGTTATTTCTAAATAGTTCCTTGCACTGGGAATGAAGTACAATAATGAGTGAATATGTGTATCTCTTATCCTGAATAGGGATCGTTCCTTTCACTCTCTCAAGCAAAAAGAAGAATCAGAAATTGTTCCTAAATCAATACTCTATTCCCTAACTAGCCCATTAACACATTTTGCTATGGTGGGATCTTGAAGTTATCCTACTTATTATTTTAGGCTATAGATTTTTAGATCATATTAATTGTCTGAGATCTTCATGGGCTGCCAAATGTCAATGTGTTACTAAACTTGAGACATTGTATTTTAAGTTTTTGATTTGGATGTAGTTTGGACAATTGTGAACATTATAGAGAAACATTGAACTCATTCTCAAGCATCTTGTGCAGAGGGAGGGAAGGAGGGGACGAGAGGAGGAAAGGAGGGAGAGGGAGAGAGAGAGAGAGAGAGAGAGAGAGAGAGAGAGAGAGAGAGATCTTTTTAAAACGGAATTCATTTGTGAAGGAAGAACTACAAGAATTGGATCATTTAGTATGTCACGATTTATAAGGAGAGGATGTTTTCTTACATTGCATGAGGTTGAGGGTGTATTTTCATTAATTGTACCTTTGGCATACTTGTATTCCTCTGTGTAGTATATCAAAAATTTGAGTTTAATTAGTAAATATAACTGTTAGTCTTTCTTTTATTTATGACTATTGTGATAAAAACATTTTATAAGTTGATACACTAACAATTTTAACCAATTTTTATTTTATTTTATACAATTGCATTATTTTTGAAGCCATATTATTGTTAGTGGTATGTTAATAGTTACTAGTATCCAGGAATGCATAGATTTTGTATTATGATAATTTTTAACCAGAATCTGATGTATTTGTTTTAGTAGACAAAATAATGCCATCTGCCTTTTATTAATTAATTTAAGCATTTATGTCTTTTTAATTAACAAGAGAACTCAACATTATTTTGTCTATGCTATGATCTCTAAAACCCCTTTGTATATCTTTATTATAATATTTGGAATGTTTGGTATTTACCTATCTGTCTCTTCTCCTGGACTATCAGCCCCTAACGTACAGGGTCTTAGTCTTCATTTTATTCCAAGGGCCTAATCCAGTGTCTGATCTGTGCCTTTGCTCAATGTTTTCATTCCACTGATTGATTAGTTTTCTCCCAATCCATTTAATCTTGACACATCTCTTTAATTGGATCCAAATAATACTTAAGAATTTATGTTAGAACTGCCAAAATGCCAATACAGTATACAAGAACAGAATAAATATTTGCAATGAATTTTCATTTGTATGTAATGTACAGAGGACACAAATAGATACTAAGAAACACAAACAATTATAAATAATGACATCCTTCACAAAAACATGGAATCATTGCTTCCGCTTACGGTAGGCAGTTCAAATTTGCACTGAAAACATTTGTCTCACAGCTTTGGATCTCTCCAATTTCCCTGGGCTTTATAATCTCTTGTCTTCCCCCCACATCCCCCCTCCCCGCTTCTTACTAAAGATTTATATCCTAGCCTCAAAAATATTCCTGATGATGACTTTGGATAAACAGGAACCCAAATCACCTTATTGTTTTATTTAGGGTAGCAAGTATTTCTGGATAAATGTATAAACAAAGAGGAATTACAAACTGACCTTGATCTCCCAGATTGTAAGTGTGGATTGACCTGCTTTTGTTATTGCGGAGCTATAGGGTAGAGATTCTCTGAGTAGTCCCTGAAGTACAGATTCAGACTACATTCTTCTCAGCGCAACTGGGGAAGTTTCATCCTTTTTAAAAATTATTATTTAAAAGGCCTTTTAAAGAAAATCCTAAATACTGATGTGGTGTTTTTGTTTGGTTTTTAATTTTGTTTTGTGTTTTAATGCTTACTCATACTCCTGAGATTGGAGACACGTTTTCTGTGGCTGAATTTGATTTATTTCTTTTTTAATATTAAAGGACAGTGGGAGGTAGGCTGGGAATGGGATCTGAACGCCAAAAGAGAAAAGATTTTCTACAATTTGTAGTGACTCTATTTCCACAGAAAGTTTTACAAATGCTTTTCCTAAAAATTATCAGTGAAATGTAGCTTTTCTTAAAAGTCATTTAGATTTTCTTCCAATTAAAAAACCAATTTTCCTGTTTTTTTTTTTTTTTTTTTTTTTTTTTTTTTTTTTTTTTTTTACTATTTCATGACTCTTGGCATTTGAAAAGATATTAAATAGGCTAACTTTAAGATTTACCTGATGCCAGGTGCTGAAATTCTTGTGTCATCCTTATGCTGAAATACATATTCAGTAAATAAAGTAGTTTAAATGAACTCAATTTATTAGGCATTATTGCCACTTTAAGGAGTTGATACAAAGAATTACATTCCCCCATAGCTTCTGTTAGTAATACCATGCTTTATATTAAAGTGTGTCAGGATGATACAACAACCACAGAAGATTAACCTCCTGTATAAAGTGACTGTTTAACTCTTGCTGATCAACTTTCCAGAGCCTAGTGAATAAAAGGAATGTAGCTTGGGAAGCAATTTCTGTTGACTATTTTACTGTTTTGATGTGACAAAAAATTATTTCAGTATGTTACTGAATTCTATTCATTATATTGAGGATATTCCTATAAATCTATTATTAGGTATGAAATACTTTATTTTATTTTATTTTTTAAAATATTATTTTATTGATATCAGAGAGGAAGTGAGAGGGAGAGAGATACAAAAACATAATGATCAAAGAGAATCATTGATAGGCTGCCTCCTGCATATCCCCTACTGGGGATCGAGCTCGCAACTCAGGCATGTGCCCTGACCCTGAATCCAACCATGACCTCCTGGTCCACAGGTCGATGCTCAGCCACTGAGCCATGCAAGCCAGGCAGTAATGACATATTTTAATGTTTTATGTGTAACCACATGGTATCTGAAATACTAGAAATATGAGAAAGAGTTACACCTTCATATTTTTCAATGTTTTTAGTCATAATGATTTTTCAATTTGCTATAAGGACCTTACCTGTTACTTTAAATGCTAAAGCATTTTAGACCAACATTCTTGTCCTTTTACCATATTAAATATGATACCCATAATATTCATCAGAAGAACATTATACTAAGTGCATTGTCTTTATAGAAAGATTTGATGTTAACTAGCATGAAAAAAGTTATCCTATATAATAAAAGGCTAATATGCAAATAGACCAAGAGGCATAACAACCTAACAATCGAACAACCGGTCATTATGACATGCACTGACCAACGGGGGCATGCACAAAACATGGTGGTCATCAGCAGCAGGCGGCAGAGCGCAGGACATGGCGGACATTGGCTGAGGTGGGATGATGGAGCAGGTGAGCCAGGGTGCCAGACCAAGGCAGGGCACTGGTCACTGTCATTAGGGCAAGCCTCTGGTGGTTACTGAAGATTCTTTGCTCCCGCATGCTATGGTCCCACCTGGCGCTTGCACCTGCTGCTGGTGCTGGCGCCAATCACTCAACGCTGTCAGCAGGTGCAAGCAGCAACAGCTGGCCCTGATCGCCCCTCAGGGCTTCTCCACCTCTCCCTGCTCCTGAGGGGCAATCGGGGCAGCAGCCACCTCTCACACCCACTGCCAGTGACAGCCCCGCTCGCACCCACTGCCAGCGCCGGCCCCACTTACACCTGCAGCTGGCGCCCAGTGCCGGTCCCGAAGTCCGGATCGCTTGGCGCTGTCAGCAGGTACAAGCGGCGGCTGCTGGCCCCCATAGCCCCTGAGGGCTTCACCTCCCCCTGCTCCTGAGGGGTGATCGGGGCAGCAGCTGCTGCTCGCACCCGCTGCTGGCACAGGCCCCAACAGCTCTGTGCTGTCAGCGTGTGGGAGTGGCAGCAGCGGGAATGGGGCTGCCTGCAGACAGGGCTCCTGGGGCTGTGGCTGGGACATGGAGGAGGGGCCGAGACCTGCCCCTGTGCCCACTGCAGCCTCATGGCCCACAGTTCCTTTAAAGGTGCCCAAATTCATGCACTGGGCCCCTAGTGTGTTCAATAACCTTTATGAATATATTGTTAAGAGTCAAATAAAATTTACAGAAGATAATTTCATATCTCTGCTTTATTTTTTAATATAGAAGTGCTATGGGTGAGATAAGACTAACGGTGTTGTGAAGCTTCATTTTGCCATATCTTTTCACTTCCATGGCATAGCTAAGATAAAGATATGGGTAGAGAAATAAGTTCATATATATTTTAGATGTCTGGTATAGGTCATAAAGTCCGATTTGCTTTAATGTTTTGTTTTGCTTTTCCAAACTTTATTGACTGTGCAAGTTCAGACTACCAATAAAGCAGAACAGATTATTTTTGAAGGATATGATAGCAAAAAAGTAATTTCGTAATGCAACAACTATGCTTGCAGGTTGGGTATGGACAGGTTGGGAAGACTAATAATATGTATCTTTTAATGATGTTTTTAGTATTAAATTACAGTAAATTTAATCAGGCATTAAGGATAGTTTCTCCTAAGACCTTTGTAACCTGGGTGTGCCAAGATGAAGAATGGACGTGATTTGGTGATAGAGAAAGAGATAGACACTCCTGATTCTTTAGTGGAACACAAGCAGCGGCTATGCCAAACTACAATCGGCGTGGAAGTGGTAATGAGGCTGGCCTGGTGGGTGTTCTTTATTTTGTAGTGTGAGTTCTCTATTGTGTAGAGGAAGTGATATCATTGGACTACTTCAGGCTTTGATTTGGGGAAATGTTTGCAGCAGCAAGACATAATAGTAGGAATCAAAGGACCTAAATTCTCATCTAAGCCATGCCACTATTTTAGACACTTGGGGCAAGTTACTTCTCTTGCAGCTCAGTTTCTGCACTGCAGATTCAGGGATTGGCACCACGTCCATTCTTTGGTGATGTACTGTAGAAAGATCTTATGGATGATTGCAAATTGTAGAAATAGCATGCTTTTTTTTTTCTTTTCACTTTCCCCCTCAGGATATTTTATTACATTAACTGTGTGCTTTTAAAAATACCTTTCCTAAAATTGAATTTTTATGTCTACCGATGCATTATTCAGTATTTAAAATTTTTACACATGTAAAGAGGTTTTTTATTTTGATACATATGTCTGTATACATTTCAGAATCTTTCTTTTGCTGTCAACAGGTTTTATAAATTAATTTTGTAGTTATCTGAGTTGGGGTCATATATTTTTTCTCATGAAATTACATCCATACATCAGCTTTGAAAACTAGTAAATTGTTGCTCCATTAGTCATTTTTATTATTAGGAAGTAGACTGAATTAAGTGTTGTAATTTTGTGTTCAATTTTGTTTTTCTGTGCACTTAATCTGTGTTTGTGTGTAAATTTTTACAATCATTTTATTTTTCATACTCTTTGGCTTGCGTAAGCATAACTTGTTCATTCATTGATTTATTTTTCAACAAATAAATGTTTGAAGGCAGTGTTATAAATACAAAGGAACAGGATGGAAACAGTTTCTGCCCTTATAGAGTTTATAGTCTGTCGTCTAGTGGCTGAGACACAGAATAGGCAAATAAAAATATGTAATTGTTTTTTTCCCCCTGAAATAAGCATTCCATTTTTTTCAATAGCAACAGAATGTGGGTATATCAGTGAGGATATGAAATCATTAGTTTAACAACAATATTATAAATTCACTGGGCTATTAAGGTATTTATTTAAGTTTGGATTAAAGAGCTCTCGTTTCTCTAGTTTGTTATCCTGAAAAACATTCTCAGTATGATGCCAGTTTATTTTATTCTTTTATTTTTATTAATACAATGTGAAAGAAGGTAACAAGTTGAACAAGAAATATTCAAGCATGCTCCATTCTACCTGATTTGTTCAAGAGGATGATTCATTTAATTTCATAAAGGCTCAGTGGGCCAGAACAGATGACCAGGTCAGCTGAGGGATGTAGGGGAGAAGAGGTCTGCGAGAAGGATCTCAGTAACAAGCAACAATATTTAGTTTTTTAGAGCTGACGTTCTGCTTGAGCAGTTTTGATGTTACCAGCGACAGTCATTTAAAGAGCTGTTGATGCCTCAGGGAAAACGTTCCGAAAGTGTCCTATCTAGAAACAATGCTGCTTGTATACTGTCATATATATTAAAACTCTGGCCCTTGCTTATATTACAATACATTGTGCCTGATTAAAGCCTGCACTACTATGATATTGCTTCTTCAGAGTGGATTAAGTGTTGTTCCTGAAATCTTTTTTTCTTGCTCAGTCTGCTCTGAATATGATTGAAATATCAATTACATGGTAAACAAGGCTGGAGGACAGATGAGAACACCATTTAGAAACTTTTAACAAAATACATGTTATATACAATTACTTAAAATGTTAGGAAATACAAAATCATATGAATGAGCTGCCAATATTCTGGATGTTTTTATATCACTTCTTTTAGTATTTAAGTTTGGCTGATGACCTCAGCTTGCAAATGATGCCATATTTTTAACAGATTGTATAGCAGTTTTGAATATTATTACAGTGGTATTTGTGGAGTAGGTGAAACATATTTTGTAGTAAGTAGAATAAAACATTTTTTATATGTACTTTGGAAATCATAATGGTGGTGGTCTAGCACAGTAATTTTCAACCGGTGTGCTGTGGCATACTGGTGTGTCCTGATAATTTTTAAAATATGCAATAGCTAACTATTTAGTCAGGGCCACTGACCTCTTTTCCCTTAGATTGTCAAATAAAAAATGACAACAACCAACACAATAATGGCTGTCGGGTGTGAATGAATCAAATTTATACCTTTTTTGTGTGTCAGACCGGTCAAAAAATGAAATATATATTTTTTGGTGTGCTGGAGAATTCCATTAATTAGTTTACCTGTGCCATAGAATGGGGAAAAAATGAAAATCACTGGTCTATCATGTATAGTGACTCTATTTAAATACTTATTTATCTGGATTACATACAATAGTATAGTGCACAGCTAGAAAAACCTCACCTAAAACATTATCTTTAATTTTGCTCTTTTTAAAAAGAAACTTTAAAGTTAAAGCAGTTCAAGTAAGCGCTCTGTTGCAAGCAATAAAGTGCAAAAACATAGCTTTCTACTGAATGATTTAGTTGAAAAATATATTCAGTTTTCCAAAGGATGGCAGAGATTCATACGTATTTGGAAACTTTTGCAGAGGGAACTAGGTGGTGCTGTTCTGTCATCTTTGTGTCTTAGTGGCTTCTTTGGTCCTGTTCTGGATCCATTTAACACTTTCATACAATAGGTGCCTTAGGTAAGATCCTGTTTGATCTCCTAGTGGCATTTCTTTTTATTAACTAAGTTTATAGTGCTCTTGCATCTTTGGTTTCAGCAATATTTTTTTTGTACAGCATAAAAAACTTTCTTCCTAAGTAAAAAGTTATGTCACTGTTTACTCATTTATTTAACACTTAAGACACTATATTAAATTATGAAATCTTCAGATATTTATGTGTTTTTAAAACCTTTGTACTTGGCTATTTATTTGCCAAAATGTTTACAATGTAATTGAGTCTGAATTTAAAGTGGTGAATTTTGGTATATATTGAATTGATTTAGCGTAAAAATGCCACAAAATATATAAGCTCAAGGAAAACACTTTTATTATTTGAAATACTAAAAATTGAATTAAACCTTTAAACAAAAGAAATGAGAAACCTTTCCCTGAAAAGATATTGTTTGCTTAACTTACTTTTCTGTAAAAAAAAAAAAAAATAGTGACCTCAATTAAGCTGCCAGTTAATCTTTTCATGTTTCAGGACGTCCTTAAGTTAACTGTGCCTTCCAATGATCTGGTGGTATCTGATAGTTCAAGATAAAATAATTCACTTATTTCAAGGTAAATAACAACAAACAAAGTTATGTCACTGCCCGTTTATATTTGGTACACTGCTGCCTCTGAGTATATCTTCTTAGTAAGAAATACAGCTTCTTTTAGATACATTTAGGTTTAAGAAATGCAGATAAGTAAAAACTTAAAGGGATTGGATTTTTTCAATCAACATCATCTTGTGTTATATAGGAACAATTGTAAGTTATGTGTGTGAATGATTTTAAAATACTTTTGGAGAAGAGTATCCCATATAATTTATTCTCTGATGATAGTCTACATGTAAAATAAGGATGAAGTACTTAGAGAGTTGTACTTATGCACCACAAGTTCTATCATTTTCAATGGGGTCAAAAGTAATTTATATTCTTTATTTTTGATATAATAGGTCTTCCTTGCTAGTATTTACATTAAAAAACATTTCTGTTTTACCTTGCTAGGGACATGAATTTTTTTTGTAGAAAACTCTTTGAATTTTCTGTTGTCTCAGACATCTTTTATCTGGGGAAGACAGAATCAATACGGAATTTCTTCCATGGCATGTCATCCTAGAATTCAAAGAGATTATCTCTTGAGATGAACATCTTAATCTAGACTAATAAGCTAAGTGAGAGTGCTGCTAGGCTTCTCTGCTCACGTGAGGCCTTCTGGCTTTCTGAAATGAAATGGAAGTTGCAAGTATTAGAATGAATGCCAGTGGTTAAACACTTGACAAGTAAGAGTTCAGCATGGAGAAACTGAATAGGAGAGCTGGGATTATTCTTTCACAAGAAATGCCTCCATTTTCTATCAAATTAAATTTTCTTAAGAAAGATTAGGTGACTGTTTTACTGTGCCATATCCTTAAAATGTGAAGAAACCTGGTGATAAATATATACACATTTTGAGATTATATAAAAAGTTGGTATTTATGTTTTGGGTTTTAATTATTTGTATTACAAAAATACTTTCAAAATTTATTACAATAAAGTTTGGACTACACAAAGAAATTATAAAAGACACTCATATATTGGCTATGTTTAACTGCTCAGAAATATGCAGTATGATAATGAATGCTCTAGTTTTTGAAAGTTGAAGTTTTGGCAGTAATACTAATAAGAATATTCAACTTTAATGTATTAGATATTAGACTTATTTTATGGAAAGTTAAATGACAATATCATCAGGAACAAACTGTGGTAGCTAGCCTATTTTAAAAATACACCATACTTCAAGTAAAGCATATTTGGTGAAAAAATATTTGATGACTGAATATATTTCAAAATTATCTTCAGAATACAGCAAGTCTGTAAGTTATTTTATTTTTCTTAAATGTCAAAAAAAATGAAAACTTGTAGCTCTGGTAATTTCTTATTATTTTAGAAGTAAATTTAGAAGTGAAAAGACTAACATATCTCTAGCAATATGTTTTCTCCTTGGATTGAAGCTCCAGAATTAACACCAAAATATATGCATTTTTCATAATTTCTCATCGTCAAGAGTTATTTCTTGAAGATCTAGTACTTAAATAAAAGAGGCTTTCTTCACAGTTATTTTTTATGAAGACTAATCGCAGGCAGTGTAGCATGAGCCATCCACTGTTGGTAGTCAGTGGCAGGAGACAGATTCCTTGGCAAGTCTTTTTTTTTTTTTTTCCAGGAGCTTCATTGTATCTTTCTAAATGCTCCTTTGGAAACTTCTGTAGCGGTTCCTTTTCATCTTACCACGTTTTATCAATGATGAAAGATTTATATCTCATGGATCTAAAGGTGTTTTTCACTTTAAAAGGTAGACTAAAGAAAAAAAACACAAGAATAAGTAAGGGATTTCTGGATTTCTCTTGAGATCAGAGTCAGATAGCAGAATAGGTGAAAAAAATAAGCAAAGGGAGAAAGATGGTAATTAGGAGAATAAAAGCAACAGCGTAACGGAGAGGATAGATGTAGATCTTTTTACCCTTAAGTATAGTTATCTTCATTAAACAGATAGAAAATATAATCTTCATATGAGGCTTGATATAAAATTATGGCTGATATCAACAAATCAAGTTTTGATGGACCCAGTGGATACAGACATCATACATGGTTAAAGAGATTGGAATAGAACTATGTACAGATTTTGAATGATTTTGGTGCAGCATGCTCAGAACCTACTTGTAGTGGGGCAGCACAGTAAGGAATTCTAACACTGCAAAACGTAGGTATAATTGATTTGACCCACATTTGACCCCAAAATAACTTTTTAAGTATATCTCCCCTATTTGGTCTAGTAAAAATCTAATTTGTTGTAAAACAGCTCTTGCCTACTACCCAGTCCCTAACCCTGCCTCTGGCAGGCAAAAAATAAAAAATAAAAATGAAAAAAAAAATAGTGCTCTTGTCCTCTCATCTTCCTATGCTGCCATTAATATGACAGGAAGGGATGGAATGCAATATTAGGAAGTACTTGTCTTTTGCTGGTCAGTCCCTGGAGAAACGCTCCTTATTGTGGCATTATAATTTACAAATTGTCAACTTTTTAAAAAGGTTTCTTATTCTGGTTAAAAATGGGCAGAGGTGAAACTGGGAAAAGCAACGAAAGAGAACAATTTTAAAAGCAGCAATGGTGCCCTGGCTGGGTGGCTCAGTTGGCTGGAGAGTCGTCCCTTATACCGAAAGGTTGAGGGTTCCATTCTGGTCATCAGGACACATATTTCAGGTTTGATCCCTGGTTGGGTCAATGTTTCTCTCTCTGTCTTTCTCTCTTTCTCTGTATCTCTCTCTCATCAATAGAAACATACTCTGGTGAGGGTAAAAAAAAAAAACATGGCTTAATCATTGACTTATTTTCCTGAGATATTGATTTCAAAACAAACCCCCCCAAAATTGACAAAAGCAGGTGCTACATTTAACTCTCGGTGTGTCAGTCAGTAGGCATTTCAAAGGAAACATTGCTGGATTGAAATGAAAAGATTTAAAATTGGGTAGAAGTTGGCATTTTAAGGAGCGATCATCCTTATCCAAATGTTTAAAAATAGTAAGGATACATGCACCCCTATGTTCATAGCAGCACAATTCACCATAGCTAAGATTTGGAAACAGCCTAAGTGCCCATCAGTAGATGAGTGGAATAGAAAACGGTGGTACATCTACACAATGGAATACTACACTGTGGTAAAAAAGAAGGAGTTCTTACCATTTGCAACAACATGAATGAAACTGGAGAGCATTATGCGAAATGAAATAAGCCAGTCAGAGAAAGATAAATACCACATGATCTCACTCATTTGTGGAATATAATGAACAACATAAACTGATGAACAAAAACAGATCCAGAGACAGAGAAGCATCGGACAGACCGTCAAACCTCAGAGGGAAGGTAGAGGAGGGTAGGGGAAAGGGGGAGGGATCAACCAAAGGACTTATATGCAAGCATATAGGCCTAAGCAATGGACACAGACAACAGTGGGGTGAGGGCATGAGTGGAAGGGATGGGGGGTAATGTGGGGATAAGGACACATATGTAATAACTTAATCATTAAATAAATAAAAAAGTATAAATGTCTAAAAATAAAAATTTTGAAAGAGAATAAAGGCATTTGCAAAAACGTTGTCTTCTTTAACTTAAACAAAATTAGGTAGTGTAAATCAGAGAGCTGTGACCAGCATTTAGAAATGAAAAAGACATGTTTATTAATGTAAACATCAAGAACTTAATTTATCCCTGACCAGTTAGCTCAGTTGATGAGTGCATCCCCAATATGCCAAGGTCGGGTTCATTCCCATTCAGGACACATACAAGAATCAACCAATGAATGCAAAGAGTAGAACAACAAATCTCTCTCGAAAAAAATCAATAACAAATAAAAAAATTAATCCAAATGTGCTAATAATGTAAAGTAGCCCCCCTGACATTATTTAAGACAGTGTCACTATCAGAAATTATCTTATCATCTTTTTAACTTGTTTATATTTTCTGCCTTTTCCATATAGACACTAAATTGTGAGTGCAGAGTTTTTATCTCCTCCTTCTAGAATATGGTCTGGCACGCATCCCCGATGAGCTAACTGCCCAGGGCTAGATTAATTTCTTGATGTTTATACAAAATTGTTCAATACATTTTTGTGCATGAATATATATCATGCTCTTGATTTCTTTTTTAAATGAAAGACCCCTGACTTCTTGAGAAACTTTCTATAGTGAACAGAAATCAAATTAACTCTGTATTTAAAATATACCTACCTGTATTACTTATGATTAGTAAAGTTGTTTCAGTCCTTTTTTAGACACATCATAACCCATATTCTACTATGAATTTTTATTTGAGAACATTTTAAGTTTTGCTTATTGCTTGAAATAAAACACAATACTGCTATTGCTCATTGGCTAAAGGAAAATAGAGCAGGGTATTTACTTGCTGAAACACCATAAGAACATTTTTTAAAGTATTAATGTATTTCCTATGTTAGCTCTTAATATGACTGGAAGTGATATTGCTGCTATGTAGTTCAGACGTGTGTGTGTGTGTGTGTGTGTGTGTTCTTTATCTGAAATTTGTTTGAAGTCAGGATTATTATAACTTCATCATGTGAAAAAATCAAACCAAAGATCATAATAGGCCATAGGGGAAATTCTGCATAGGAAATCCGTTATAGCAAAATTGGATAAAAGTTTAAAATAAGCTCCGTGGTCCTTTAGATTTAAGCATGAGCTCATTCCACCCTATTTACATCTCATGTCAGAGCAGCAGCATATGCAAATGGAAAGCCCAAGGAGCTGGGCCTCAGGAAGAGTTCTGCCCATGGCTGTGCCACGGGCTCTCCCCACCCCCAGGAAACAGCTCCGCTCTCGGGGGTCAGTGCTCAGAGGGTGTCAGACTTGAATCATCTCCAAGGTATCTTCGGCTTGAAGAATCACTCCAATTCCTCAGGGAAAATAAGTGGATATACTTAGCAAAGATTAAGATATGATAATATCTTTATCATTAAGTGGAGTTTTAGCTAAACAAGTGTTATAAAATGATGAAAGAAATTTCTAGTTGTTTATAAAATTCTACTGATGAATTTATTATGTGTACATATATATTCATAGATTGAAATCTTGGCATATTATTGATATAGAAGTATATAAACGATGAGCCTGGTAGTCATAATTTCATTTGTTTAAAAATGTGTGTGCATGAATAAGTAAGTCATCACATTCCTGACCTTTCACCTTATTCTTTATAAGGAGACATGAATAACTCGAAGAGGGGTCATTGAAGAAATCTTTATTTTGTAAAACACTTCTAAGAAAAATCTTAAACTATTAGAAATTGTCAACGTTAACGGGAGAAAAAAAATAACTCTGATTCCAGGAATAGACTTCAGTAAGTGAAGCTACTTTTACACTAAGTGCCATAAACACTTTTTAATATTTGTTAAGGCTCAAAACAAAGATAATGTTCTTAAACTACTTCAAGAGTGCTTTAGACTTAATTAAGAAATAATTTCCACAAAGGACTACTAGACATTGAAATAGAAAGCGAAGTGAAGTGAAATGCTTCTTGGTATTTAAAAGGATCGATAGCTTCTTTTTTTTCAATCTTTATTGGATGATTTAGAAGTGTACCCTCTTAAAGATAGTGTAAGAGAACTGAAGGGCCTCATCATGAGATATAAAACCAGATTGCACAAGTTGTAGCTCATCTAAAACTTCACTTTTACCAAATAGAACTTGCTCTCAAGAAAGCCAAATACTTGTTATTTCCTTTGTATTTCATTAAATAAAGTTGCATTGATTAATTTAGAGAGGGTTTCATAATTTCTAACCATAATCATGCAAAGAGTTAAATTCACTTTATTATGAAGCAAGGCAAATGCAGAGTGTTTAAAGGCTATCTAGAAGGTCAGTACTCAGACTAATTCATCGACAGTCCCAGATGCCTGGTTAAGCTGCCAACACAGTTGCTTTCCGAGTCTGCCAGAAGTCAGCGGCAGCTGCAGGGAACACCCTTTTTTCCCCGTACCCATTGCTAAGCTGGTGGGCTTTACAATTGCCCCAGAAAGAACAAAATTAGGAAATGTAATTCAGGGTGATGATCATCTTACTCACCCTATAAATGGGTTCCAAATTTATGTATTTTATGAACAGCAACACATAAACAGATAAGAGCTTTCAAACACATGCATGTTCTCAAATCCTTTTAGTCACATTTTGGAAAGGAACCTAGTGAAATTGCCTTCCAGGCTCAGTTCAGTTTTATTCATTTTGGGGATTCCAAGTATCATCATCCATCATCATCATCAACTTTATGTTGTACTGTTATTTGCAGTTAGAGAAACATAACCACAGGTCACAGGTGCAGAGGGTGGTATATGCTGTCTTTGAAATTGCGCAGGCTTGGCCTCCGATCTTGATTTGCTGTGTAACTTTGAGCCCATGAGTTTATCTTTCTGAGCCTAAGGTATTTAACCCATCTCACTGAGTATTGTGAGGGTGAATTAGTTAACATAGTCACATACCTGGTATCATGTCCATAAAATTATGGGCACTTAATAAACTATAGAAACATGGTGAGAGAAAAAAATAATGTTCAATTCAAAATTTGCATTCATTCCTCAGAATTTTGCATGCACATTGCTCATGATTTTTGCTGAAATATTTTAATAGGGTATTACAGGAATTAAAAGAAAAGGTTAGTTAATAAGAAAGATTGGAGGACCCTGAAAATAATCAAAGATAATTTACAAAGGATATAATATTCTATTATTTCAAAATTCAAACTTGTTTGGGCAGAAGCACTAAAGAAAGGAGGAATACAGAAGGCAGAAAAAATAAACTAATATAGTATATTGCTGTTTGTAAATCTACAAATAAGTATTGAGAGAAAAGTGGCAATAAAATGTTTTTTTTTTTAAATATATTTTTATTGATTTCAGAGAGGAAGGGAGAGGGAGAGAGATACAAGCATCCATGATGAGAGAGAATCATTGACAGGCTGCCTCCTATACACCTCCCACTGGGGATTGAGCCTGCAACCCTGGCATGTGCCGTGACCAGGAATTGAACTTTGACCTCCTGATTCATAGGTCAACGCTCAACCACAGCAGTAAAATGTTTTAACAGCAATATTCCTTAAAGCTAAAAAAATTGCATTTTGGATACTCTATAGCTAGAGAAAAACTTGAAGAGCACTTCATTTGAGTATTGAGAGCTTCTACTTGCCTCTTTTGCCCGCCCTTTCTCCCTCCCTTTCTCCCTTTCTTTCTTCCAAGTAAATGAGAATGTATTGCGAGGAGTCTTTTCCTTTGTTAAAAGTATTAAATGTATTCCTGGAAAGAATCATCTACTTTTCTATAGTTGGATTTCAGAAACTAAATGAAATCAATTACCAACAACATAGCCAACAACCATGCTACCCAGGTGGGAGCTGTTGCCGAGGTCTATGGAGTGATCACATTCCTCACTTTTTCAGTTTGGAGTACAATTATGTTTTAGTGGAAGGCATTATTATAAACCAGGATGGAAACCTTGCTCACATTGTCTCATTTAACTCTTGTTTTAAGCTAGGTTTACAGAAAATCCACAACGTCTAAATTGGATCATTTAAATAATCTAATTAAAATTTTAAATGGACATCCTGGAGCTTTGCAGCTGACATGCTATGCACATGTTTGGGTAACAAGATTTAATATCTTCCCTCTCTCATTGACTTTTAGTTGAATAAGAAAAGTGTGGATTTGTTTGTCCTTCTGATGTTTCATTAAAAGTACATCTTCTTAGTGAGAAAATAACCTTTTTCAGAATTCATCATTTTCAAGGTCATGGAATATGCACATTGGCCAACTATTTTTTTTTACTAAATGAAATATTCATTTATGATTCTGGATGTAGCCATAAAACACCCACATGATTTTTAATTGATTGAATATTATAGAAAAGGCAAAGAGATGGGGCTTATACTGAGGATTTTGTGGTTATCTTGGTTATATGTGTGAGATATATGCATATATATAATTATATATATGTGTGTGTGTGTGTGAGATATATATATCTATATATATATCTGTGAAATATATGTGTGAGATATATATATATA
>NW_006294243.1:3108561-3144633 GCF_000327345.1 Myotis davidii | reverse complement strand
ATAATTTTTGTTCTTTTAAGGAATTCTTCAGAAATTGAGCTGGGGTTAAAAACTAATATTAGTCTAAAATATGAAACTAATTTCTTAATAGACAATACAAAATTACTTTTCTGTACTAAAATAAAATGGTTTAATTATTAAACACACACAGTATGCCAAACACTAAAACATGAAATGGTAATGTGTTATACTAAAATATAAATACACATTTCAAAGCATACAACTTTTTGAAATGTCACTTTATTAAAGTGGCTTTCTATGGTGCTCCTTTTGAAATGAAGTAGTTACATGTGCACATATTCTGTTTGAATCTTAAAGCATTGATGCTTTATTTTTCTATGTATCACATTTGTGCTATAACTATAGGTCACTGCAATGGATAGTAAAATGTCTTTCATCAGTTTCTTATTCTGTACCAAATATTTCGGAGATTGCATCTTCTAATCTGTAAGTGTTATCCTAAAAACAAATCCCTATAAAATCTGTTTGTTTCTTTCTTGGAGAGTTCTTATCTACATCATTATTTTGTTGTTACTCATCGAAAATATAATTTTTTTTTAATCCTGGTGTAGTCATTTGGAATCTTACTTTATGCCTGGAATTCTACAAATATCAATTTTTAGTAAAAAAATTTTATGAGAAATCCAGTGGATAACTTTGAAGAGAATATTGATGAAATAATACTTGCACACTGCAAGGAAAACTTCTGTGTGTGTGCAGAGTTGTGAGAGGTGTCAGAATTGTGGTCTACCTTCCTTTCTTTCTGCAGAGAGCCAAGTAGAAAATTAGGAAAAGAAGAACAGTGCTCTGCACACAATGGCCTTCAGTGAATATTATTGATGACTAGACACTTGCTAGGATGTAAAGGCGGTTAATCCATATTATTTTGCCTTTTACCTTGTCAAGTCAGACACGGCAGCCAGAAGAGTTTTCTGTCAAACATTAGCCTTTTCATTGCATTATGATTTTTGTTTTCTATTCTTGAAATTTCAATATATAACACAATTGAGGATTTAAATAATTTAAACATTTTTTAGTTGTATGAAGGTGAGCTGAAAAAATGTGTTCTCTGAATATCAAAATATCCAGAGAGTGTGACATATGTAGGTACAGTTATCAACTTCCTAAAGTATTTTTATAGAAAAAAAAACTGGCCCACGAGTTTAAGTCACTTTTGGACTTTCCATCTTGACAAATGCATTCTGAATGTTGTTTGATCATTGCGTGCTATTAATGGAACAGTAAGAATTTCTTTTGTTTGCCAGTTTATTTGAACGGATATTTTAAAAGGGAAGCAATACGATATTTTCCTCTGGAGATGAGCCTGAATGACGTATTTCCAGGAAATGGGGACATGGGTTCCTTCAACGCAGAGATCTCTGTGTGCCTGTGCTGAGGTCCGTGTCTAACACATGGCATCTCCCAGCCTTAACCTGAGAGTCAGTGAATACAGATGTGTTTCAGTGAATACAGCTTTTATCTAACTTTTATACTTAAGCTAGGAATATGAACATTATATTTCAACTTTTGACCTTAGAATGAGTAACATAATGTATCTAGCTTCTTGAGAAAAATGTTTTGTGACACATAGAAGCTATAAGGCAAATGGAAAAAAAAATTTTTTTACCACACTTGATGGAAACCTTTATTTATTTATTTTTTGCTTGAATTTTTTTTAATCCTTACCAGAGGATATTTTTTCATTGATTTACAGAAAGAATGGAAGGGAGGGAGGGAGGGGGAAAGAGAGAGAAAGAGAGAGAGAGGGAGAGAGAGAGAGAGAGAGAGAGAGAGAGCTGTGAAAGAGAGACACATGGACTAGTTGCCTCCTGCAGGTGCCCTGGCCAGGGGTGGGGGGAGTGAACCTGAAAGCTAGGTATGTGCCCTGGACCACTTGACTGGAAATCAAACCCGAGACCCTTTGGTGTAGGGGCCAATGCTCTGACCACTGAGAAATACAAGCCAGGGCATTTTTATAATATACTATGCCTTCTTTTATGGAAAATGCTAAAAATAAGTTAATCACTTCTTAATGTCTCAGCAACTTATCACTGGTACTCTGTTATATGAGACAACAAAATTCTGCAAATGTCTGTGAGCTTTTTTGACTCTCTCCAAATTGTGCATTATGCTGCCTTTTACAATCACTTCCTTGACTTCTTTTTACAATTTGATGTTAAGAATGATGTTAAGATCAAAAAGAAAAAAAATGTCAGGAAAACTCACTTAAATAATGATTGACTTACTTAATAAGGCACAAACAAGGGCCTGAGAGGTAGTGCTGGTTAATCCAATAGATCTAGCTATCAAGGCCTGAACTCCTCCCATGTTACAGCCCCTTATTTTTAACTGTCTCCTGGATATTTTTATGGGAAGATGTGCAGGCACATAAAAAGGCAACAGGTCCAAAGACTGAACTCATTATCTTTTCCATTCAAACACCCCCTCCCAGCCCTCTGCATGCCTAGAATTCTTTTTCTCAGTTAATGTTGTTATAGCCACCCAACCACCTACGTTGAAAAAAAACCCTATGCTGTCCTTAACTTCTCCATCTCCCCACCGTCTACTTTATCTTAGTCCACAATTTCTGATATGTGGCCTTTTCATTTACCCTGCATTGCCGGGACCTTGTGTGGATTCCTGTGGTCTTTCATCTATACTGTTGCTACATTCTCTCATCAATCTGTCCCCACTCCCTCCCGCCCTCACACTGTCTCCAGGATTATATTCCTAAAAAAAAAGGTGTGCTTACATTTTACTTCTATATAAAGTTCACTGTGGCCTCTCTATTTTCAACACTAATTAAAGCACAAACTATTTGGTATAATATAAAAGACATTCTCATTCTTCTCCTAAATGCCAGTAACTTACTGCTAACCACCCCAACCACTCTCTAAGAGTCCTATTTCCATTGAACTTGCAGCCTTTCCCAAGGCACACATGCTTTAATATGACATTATGCCTTTCAGGTGTCAAAAATTAATAGGTGACAAAGTGTACTAATCATTGTTTGTGAAACTCAAAGTGATTCTACATAATAAAAGGGAAATAGGCAAATTCACCTTAACAGCAGAAAGACTGGAAATGACCACTGACTATCAGAGGACACTGAACGCAGGAGCTACCCCTTGGTGGTCAGTACACTCCCACAAGGGGAGCTCTGCTCAGTCACAAGCTAGGCTGATGGCTATGAGCACAGTGGCTGTGTCAGGAGCCCCTCCTGCCTCCTAGGCAGCGCTAAGGATATCCGACTACAGCTTAGGCCAGATCCCCATGGGGAGTGGGCCTAAGCCAGTGGTCGGCAAACTCATTAGTCAACAGAGCCAAATATCAACAGTACAACGATTGAAATTTATTTTGAGAGCCACATTTTTTAAACTTAAACTATATAGGTAGGTACATTGTTATTAACTTAATTAGGGTACTCCTAAGCTGGCCTTTGCTAAAAACGCCCTCAATCTGATTGCGGTATGTTCACTGAAGTCGACCCCTTCCAACTCTCCCATCTTCAACTCATGCGTGAATTGCACATGCCTCCCCTGCACTGTGTATCCCGCGGCCCGCCTGCGCTGCGTCTTCTCTGGCCCAACCAGCCATCACCCCCCACTTCTTCTAATGCCACTTCTTCAAAGTAGACTCGCCCAGGCCAAAAACCAACTTCTGCTCATGGGCCACGAAGTTTCAATCACACTGTACATGCGCGCCCGCATGTGGTATTTTGTGGAAGAGCCACACTCAAGGGGCCAAAGAGCCGCATGTGGCTCACGAGCCGCGGTTTGCCAACCACTGGCCTAAGCCATCAGTCAGACATCCCCTGAGGGTTCCCAGGCTGACGGAGGGTTTTCTGACTGCCAGCTTAGGCCCAATCTCCCGGGGAGCAGGCCTGTGAGATGGCACAGACTGGGCTGAGGGACTCCCCCCCCACCAAGTGCATGAATTTTCATGCACCAGGATTCTAGTCTCAAAATAAGTCATATTTTATGTCCAGAGCTTGATGAGAGAGTCTTTCTAATAGTTTAATTTAATAGGCAATATGATTGTGAAGCCCAGTTTTCTATATACACCTAAAAAAGGCAACAACATGAAATAAAAGGAAACGTTTTGTTTTGTCTATGTGGGTTCAAGCTTTGGCCTCAGGAATTACTGTTTTAACTGGTATCAGGTTTTGATTTAATTATGTAATTAAATTGTGAATTTTTATAGGTATGTGTATATCAATGTAGTTATAATATTTTAATATTAAGCTGCTACTAATCTCTTATAACCTTATGCAATATATCATAATTACATTTCAGTATTTGAAGTTAACATAGTCAAAAAGGCATGGGCACTTAAGGTCAGCAGATATTTTAATTCTTAATCAGACTTGTGAAAGATGAGTAAAAATGAGGGTGATCAAAACTATTTAGGTAATAATACAAGGTTTCTAACAATATAACTTTTATTAAGATAAACTAATAGAGTATAGAGAGTTTTAGTTTAAATTTTGTCATAGAGATATGAATCACTATAAATTAATTTTTAATTATGACTCAATAATAATTAAGATGAATGAAGAAGAAAAATGCATGTTCATTGATGTTTGCTCTGTGATACAAAATTATTGCTTATATTCAATTTAAGATATTTTGACCTATACTTCACTCTTCCAGATATATAGACAGTGAGCCATAATGTCACTAAAAGCAAACTATTCTGTGTCATCTTATGCTCTTTAATAAAAGCAGTTATTTTAGTAGCAATGCTGACCTGATAATTGCAAGTGGGTCTAAATTGGATGTACTTCAGTTAATGCATCAGTAAGTGATGTACCTTCAATGCAATTAAAAGATTCTAATCTAACCTAAGAAAAGATCTTGTTCATATTGACTGCTTTAAATTCAGACTATGATTTCATATTTTTAAAGTGGCCCATGGCTTAGCTGACCCCATTAGTGGGATACAGCTTTCCTTTGGCATAGCCAGTTGCTGCTGAGTAAGCATTTCTGAAAGCCTGTGAATAAACTTCATCAAACGACTACTGCCTAATTCCAGAGAAGGGAACACTGTGTAAAAAACAATCAAGATATTTAACATGAAGGTTGAGGAGTATTAGACTGAACTGAGGAATCACAAATAATTTATCAAGTAACCAAAGTTATTTCATTTGAAATAAACTTGTTCTTAGCCTTTTTACTTGATAGTAACTCTTATTCTGCAAGATATTTAAATTTCAAGACACGTGTCATGATTTTCAGAATGATTAAAATATTTTTTATTTTCCTTTTGTAATTAATTTAGTGATTGAATCTTTTGTGTGCCTGCTCACAGGATGTAATTAGTGGGGGGTTATGTCTCTCTGAACACAGGACAGTAGCTCCACTCCATCTCCCATGATCATTATGGGGAATATAATTCTCAAATGAATGCCGAAAGGGAAGTATAGTGGTGTGCCCAATGATACCTATGGGGCAAAAAGATGTTTCCTATTTTCTTTTTTTTAAATTGTTAATCCTCACCAGAGGATATTTTCCCATTGATTTTTAGAGAGAGTGGAAGGGAGAAACAGAGAGAAGCATCAATGTAAGAGAGACACATCAACTAGTGGCTTCCCACATGAGCCCTGACCAGGGCCTGGGCAGGGGAGGAGCCTGCAACCAAGGTACGCGCCCTTGACCAGAATCAAACCCAGGATCCTTCGGTCCTCAGGCCGACACTGTATCCACTAGTCAAAACAGCTAGGGCCTACTTTCTATTTGGAATGGACTCTACTTTTCTAAATCAGAGAGCCGACATTGGGAGAAAAATGGAACACTTCCTACCCATTCTAAAAAAGGTGTGGTCGGGTCTCAAACTGCATTTGGATTCCAGATGCATTGGAATCCATTTGCATGGAGTAGCACAATCTTCCTTGATTCTAGCAATGGGCATGTGTTTGCATAGCTTGACTGACTATTTCAGTGGTGTCTTCTCTTAATGTTTGCACTGGGAATTTGGAAGACACTGCACAGGGAACTGCCAGCCAGATGCCATTTTAAACTGCCAGTCTCTGCTTTTATGTGTGATGCAATGTAAATTGCTGAATTTAAAGGATTTTTTTTCTACTAGCTATGAAGGAGAACTATAGTTCAGCTCCAATTATCTTTCAAGAAATTATCTCTGACACCCTGAATCCCTCTTCTAAAGGATTCTGAGTGTACCTCATCACAGTTTTCTTCCTATTATTAGTGTGACTGTCTTGCCTACCAGATGACAAACCTTGTCAAGGCTAGCTTTTCAGGTGTACTCCTTTTCTATAACATAACCTACTCCGACATGGTAGGCCTTCACCAAGTGTGAATTGAATTAAAATTGGCTAATCTGGCCCGATTTTGTGACTATATAACCACAGTAGTATTAACTGTGATTATTAATGTGTGTTTATTAAAAGTTCTGGCGTATATAGAACTTCCCAAGCAGTCAGCAACTCATATTTGTTTATGCGTAAGCCCAGCTGTCTCCCCCACTCCCTAGACCATGCAGTGCCCTGCCATCTACTAATGTGCCACAACTGCTCTGTGATGCATCTGTCTTCCTAATTGGTGGAACTGATAAGGATAAATGAGCCACTTCTCCCCTGCAGGGGTGTGTGTGCTTTCATAAGCTCACTGAATACAGCCCTTAGTTGGTATTTGGGGATTTGGGGGTAGAAGGGTGAGAGTGATCTCTAGAGAGGGTCTTTATTTGAAACTGTGGCCACAGACATGAATGGAAGGGGGGGGAGGGAGAGAGGAGAGAGAGAGAGAGAGAGAGAGAGAGAGAGAGAGAGAGAGAGGCTGAGTTGTTTTAATGATTCTCCCATGCTCCCCATCTGTTTATTGACCAGTGTGCAGGCAGAGCCAGGCTGGATGCTGCTTTTGCATCTTAAACATGCCTTTTTCAGAGTTTCTGAAAAACAGAGAGAGGATGTCCTTCTCTTAAAGAACATCTTAGCTAGATGCCAGAACTTAGTACTCTTTGATACGGCATCAGCCTCTATGCTTGATCACATTGGCCTTAGGCCACATTCCAGCCATGGGCAAACTACGGCCCGCGGGCCGGATCCGGCCAGTTTGAAATGAATAAAACTAAAAAAAAGACCGTACCCTTTTATGTAATGATGTTTACTTTGAATTTATATTAGTTCACACAAACACTCCATCCATGCTTTGTTCTGGCCCTCCGGTCCAGTTTAAGAACCCATTGTAGCCCTCGAGTCAAAAAGTTTGCCCACCCCTGGATACTTACCTGTATTGTTTTTATAAACCTTCCAGTTAAAGAACACTTCTCTATTTATAGTCTCATTGAGGACCAGGGTTTTTAATACCTAGCACAGTCTCAACATAGATTAAATTTTCAGTAAATATTTGTTGTTGTCATATAAATTTAAATCTCTTTTTACTTTGATTCCATTCTTATAACCACCCAATATTATTATGTAGTTTTCTTAGGTTCCTTTGCTTTGAAACCATTGTTTGCCATCTTTGAACACCTACTTTCCAAAAGTTTTTTTGTTTTATTTATCTATCTTACATTTAACTGAATTAGTTTGGTCATAAGATCCCTATTATTCAACCTTTTAGTAAGCTTCAAAAATTTTGGTTATATGATTTTACTATCTTTCTTATACCTTTAAGTTCAATCTTAAAATCTTATGTATTTATAAATTCTTTTCTTAACTTAAGTAAAGGATGAATTAGTTCATATCTCCTTCTATTGCACTGAACTCTACTCTGCCTAAACTGCTGTATTTCTAATATTTTTGATTTAAAAAATATTTAGAAAATGTGTGTTGAACCCCTGCTATATTCTATAGGTTTGGGGATGTAGACAGGAACAAAAGGCAATGTAGAGGCAGTATAATGCCATGGCTATCATATAATTCCTCTTCTCCCTTTGCAAGCCTGGAGGCAAAATGTAGTTTCTTCATAAGAATAAGAAGTAGATATATTACACCACATTTGAAGTCCCTTGTAACTTTAAATTTTATTTATCTCTCTGTTAAATAGCAGTTGGTTAAAAAAAAGTTATACTTAATAATGTGAAATAATGTTGGTCAAAGATTCCACAGTTTTCACCTAGATTTTAAATCCCTTTAATTGGCTAGCCCTTTGGGACAGGTTTCATTATAGTTAATCTTAAACCTGCATTAGTTTTCCAATGGATTATCAGGTTAACATTTAAAAATATGTAGTTACTTAAATAGGTAAGTCATTAGCAATGACAATTAAATTAATGTATTCTGCAAACAGCTTTGAAGCTAGCTGCTTTTGTGTGGTTATATTGAGCAAACTAAACTATCTCTATTGTTAATAATGAATAGATAACAAAGTTTCACCTTGCATTCAAGGATAATATATTTTTCTTATGCTTTCCTGTAGTGTTTAATTTTATATATTTATGAACAAATACTTATTTAGCTAAACTATATATATAAAAGCCTAAGTGACCAGCCAACCAGCTGGCCTGCCAACCATCCTGTAGCTATGACGTGCACTGACCACCAGGGGGCGGATGCTCAACACAGGAGCAGAAACCACAGGCATGGAAACATGGAACAGACTGATGAATCTCAGAGGAAAGGGGAGAGGGGGAGGGCAGGAAGAGATTAACCGAAGATCTTATATGCATATCAGAGGCCCAGTGCATGGATTTGTGCACTGGTGGGGTCCCTCAGCCTGGTCTGTGGGAATCAGACTGAAACCATCTCTCCGACATCCCTGAGGAGTCCCAGATTGTGAGAAGGTGCAGGCTAGCCTGAGGGACCCCACAGGTGCATGAATCCGTGCACTGGGCCTCTAGTGTATATTATAAAAATGAATGCCTTCTTAGTTGTCAACTTTTAAATTTTAGTCAAAATTAAACTCAAAATAGCCTGTGCTTGCTTCCCACCAAATTACATGTGATTTTGTGTATATATCATAGTTTCCTCAGCTATAAAGCTGTGAAGTTGGGTTTGTAGGACTGTCTACTTCATAGAGTTAAGGTGAGAATTCACTGAAACATCTATTTTAACTTAGCCTATGCTAAGTTAAAAATATCTTACCATGGTAAAGATTATATAAATTTTAAGTCTTATGATTTCTTTTTTCCCCCCACCCATTTATCATTTCTCCACTTACCTGTTTTAAAAAAGAGAAAGTATGAATTAAAAGGATAATAAAAGAAAGAAGAAAGCCTAGCCCTTTAAAAATAAGAGAAATAAACTCAGAACAAAATTTAATAGTTACAGATTCTTTTGAAGACAATTGATGAATACTTAAGTACAGTACTTAATTCATTGACTATTGTATATTCTGATAATATTCTACTGAAGGAAGTATTTAATATTTAATGATCTCATTATATTTAATAAAATATGAGAGGGTATGGATTTCAAGAATATAATTCTATCCATTAACATGAAAGTTTTGTGTAAATGAGTATCTGTGTAATTGCCCTTAAAGACTAAGTACATTTAGAATATATTAAAATGACCTCTAAAATCCTTGTCTGAATTTCTTGGTTTTTTTAGTTAATTAAATAAAACATTTTACTAAAATGATTTATATTTTATTTTTATTTGAGCACTTGCCACAACTTTATATAATGATTTTGCTTTGGATAGAAGCAATGTTTTAATTCTAAAATAGCTGCAATAATTGGGATATAACTAAATTGATTCTGTTTCAATATTAACATACAAAACATTGACTTTAAAATAGTTTAAAGATTTATTTATTTTCTACATTATAAAATCAATTTATGATTTTAATTGATTTATTTGTGTAGTAATATCTGTAGAAAAAGAAAAGAAAAGAAAAGGTTTATTTTGCCCTTAAATGACAAAAGCTTCATGTTTGGTTCAATTATTAAATGTATTTTTATTTTATTTTTTTTTATTTTATGTTTTATTTTTTTATTTATTTTTTTAAATGTATTTTTAAAGTACTAAATTAAAGATAAATTTCATAAGTTTTGATTACATATTTAATGAAAATGACTTGGAACAGTTATCTCTTTATAGGAATCAGTGATTTGTAATTTATTCGTAGGCTACAATTCCTTATACAGTTATTTTTCTAATTCATTTCTCTATTTAAAGGGAAAAATAAAATGGAGAATTAATTCACTTATTAAATTCCGTAAACTTACAGATTCATAACCCTGTTTTCTTAGATGACAGACCACAGAAATGAAAAGCATCTGACACTATATTGATTAAGTATCTTATAAATGCCTTTTAATTTTTTTAATGCTTTATTTGAGAATTAAGGTACAATAATACATACACATGTGTGATGGGTTACAATTCTCTTCTTTAAATCCCTATTTTGGTAAATGCCAAAAGGAACATACCAGACCTATTTTTTACTGACTTTCTGTTGGATGAGTCAGATTAATTATTCCAGGATAATGCCTGGCCCACCAGGTTTGTATACTTTATTTTTAAACTATTTTTTAGTTCTGTATTTGTGTTACCTCCACAGCCTGACCTCTTCGTATTTCGGATCTCAGTAGAGATCTTTCAGCGTATGTTTTCACTTAACAATTAAAAACCCATATGGGGCTCTGGATTGTACTGAAATGCTCACTGGGTCACAGACCTTCTGGATAGTGACCTTATGTCCGGTCCAACACTTCCTAGGTTGCAACCTACATACGAGGCCTCTCCTGGAAAAAGCTGGGGCAAGATTTGAAATAGCAAAGTGCTTTTGTGGTATTTATTAACTTTCTGGACAGCCTTCTATCTCTTCAAAGCTTTCATGATTTCTCTTATACTTTGAAACAATTTGATAAAATCAATCAGAAATTCTAGAGGGGAAAAAAATCCCCAAACAACAGTCTTGATGTTTTAGACTAATTTATAGAATTTACATTAAAAATAAAGCCCTTAGGAAATGCTGCTTAACACACAGAACTAGATCTTTAGTAATTAGTCTCACCCGTCTGGCATGGCTCAGAGGTTGAGCATTGACCTATGAATCAGGAGGTCACAGTTTGATTCCTGGTCAGAGCGCGTGCCCAGGTTGCAGGCTCCATCCCCAGTAGGGAGCATGCAGGAGGCAGCTAATCAAAGATTCTTTCTCATCATTGATGTTTCTTCTTTCTCTCCATCTCTCGCCCTTATTCTCTGAAATTAATAAAAAATATATTTTAAAAAGTAATTAGTGTCTTTGGTACCTGAATTGAGCCAGATAGCTGGGGACTTTTGTACCTCAGATCTCATTATAAAGGCAGCCGCTGATCAGTAAGACTAACTCTGAAGTTCCAACAAAATGGTCTCTAGTGTTTCAAAAGTGGCAAAAGAAAAAGGCAAAGAAACCTTATCTTATTATGACAACAGGCGAAGTGAACACGTGAATCTGTGCAAAAGGTGGAGGTGGAGAGGAGCAGCCTTTTCAGGTAGTGAATGTCATTACCCTGAAATTAAGGTTGACTGATGTGGAATGTTGTCAACCAGGGACAGGTGGTTTAGTAATCTCAGTAACCGCAGTAATTTCAACTCTTATAAAACCTAAAACAAACTAGCTTAAGAGAAAAGATTATGAATGGGTCCATGAAAATAGGGAGTCTTATTACCCAGGCCGGTTCCGTGTCCTACCACTATTGCTAGGGGGAGCCTATGATCAGCCCCGGTAGGAATAGAGTCGAAGAAGTAATTCCTGAAAGGAGGTGAGTTTGTTACCAAAAGAGAGTCGGAAATGTGCCTGTGTACCATAGGCCACGACAGTAATCTAAGGATCTGAAGTAGTAACTACTATTTTGATGCCCGCTGCTCTGGTCCGGTAATGGAAGCCACCTTACTGATGAGAGCACTCCTGGCTTCGGAAGCAGCTGGAGGAGTTTACTGAACAAGGAAAACGGACGCTGTGGGGAAAGAGGTAGTGGGACTGCGGGAGAGGAAGTGGTGGTAATAGTTAGATAAAGTCACTGCAGGGCCTCCTGGCGACTGGTACAAGGTCAGCTTTAGAGAGTAGGTCTGGAACCGCACACTGGTGGTCAGTGGTGCACCATAAGCGGGGGAAGAGCAAAATGCTATACAGGTATAGGTTTTCCACCGAAAACACCTTGACTCCAGCTTGTTGAAGTGAAAATCTGAAAGCCATTAGCAGAAGCACACTGGCTGATGCGAACTGCCATTTTTCCTTTCAGGCATGCTTTAAAAGGAGTTCGGTTGCTTTATTTAGCTTATTCCAGGCTCTGCAGCCTTAGGGACCAGAACAAAGAATGAACTGTGACCCTTGTTTCCTGCTATTATCTCTAAATGCACCTTACTATGACACTTAATATTAATGTTGTAATAGGCATTGTAACACAAAGGGAACACAATTAAGCTTAAAATTCTTTTTCTTCTGTTAAAATCCATATTTCATTAGTGATACACCCACAAAATAGTACCTATTCTTTGAAATTCTTATACTTGTTCAAAAGCTTGCAAATTAGTGTAAACTCGGGACCTGCCGAACATTTTTTCAGTGTTATATGATTCCAGAAAATGTGAATAGGATGTTTCAGTTGTTAGGTAATTTTCCAGATGCCTTTTTCTGTGCTCAGATAATTCAAATGGCTTCCTTTCAACACTTCAGGCTTGTCATGTACACTATATTAGAGTGTGTAACATTTTTGAAGGAATTTGGCACAGACATCACATTTCTACTTTAACTCCCTACATTTGAGGAGTGTGTGCCAAGATCTCTATAAATACATCCTAATAAATATATTTCACCAATTTTTGAAATTTCCTCATTTCAAGTGTCAATATTGTATGTGTTATGATAAGAGTAGTTTAATCAGTTATGGTTTTTACTGATATTTTGAATAAATTTTAAACTGTATTTATAGAAAACTTCAACATTTGCAAATAAAAAATATAACATTGATTCATATGGAATTCTTCATTAAGATGTACATTTAAAAGATTGATTTTAATCTGTTTCTGTGTCCTTAGGTAAGTAGGAAGGTTGTTAAAATTTCCCTAAAACCTATAAGTTAGACACTTAATTTTAGAGTATTTCCTTTGTCATTTTTTTTTCCTGCTGTTGGTTTAGTTGAGATCATATATTGCATACAATGCTATATCCTGTTTCTCCTCCTTAGCATTTCTACAACATCAAAATGTATAATGGGTGATTTAATAAACTGTTTAAAAGTAAAATTTGTTTATGCAAAACAGAAATTATTTTTTACCTAATTTGGAAAATATAAGATTTGGTCCATCCACAAACATTTATTCCCTTGGGACTTTTAAAAAAAATCTTTCTACATGAGGAGCACAAATGACTTTTAGAAATGAATTTTTTCTAAAATAATTGAGGCAGCCTGATATATGGGTTAGCCTCATTTTATGCGAGTGCTATGTTGCAGGGGTAGATGGATGTGGGCAAAGGGGGTAGGGGTGGGAGTCTGCATAATGTCAACATTAAAATGTTTAATAAAAATAAAAAAATAAAATAAAAACAATAACAACAACAAAAAGTGTGATGTTTCTGAAGATGTGCCATAATTTCAAACTAATGTAATTCGAAACTGATATGCATAGAGGATGGCAAATGCCTGTGTTAACCAGCTAAAGAGGAAATAGAGAGCAAACACAATTTCTAGTTGACTCAATCCACCAACTTTGAGATTATGCCATTCTTGGCAAATTTATAACTTCTGAAATAATATAATTTCGAAATCGGAGACTTGAGAGAATTTGCATTAGTAGAGATTTACTTAACTCAAATATGACAACACTAGAGTGAAAAGAAATTTCAATTTGGATTTGAGAACATCTGTGTTTGAAACTAGTTATGGGTAAGACTAGGGAAGTTAATCTTTCCAAGTCTAGGGTTCTTAATCTACATAGGGAACAATGAGACATTATTGGAGATTACACATATTTCCTGTTGAAGTACTTGGCTCATAAAAGAGATTAATATTATACTGTTGGTGGCAGCAAAAATGGAACCAGGTATTAGATCTCTGGGGTCAGGTCAGTTCAGCAACCGTGGTACTTGAGTTCTGGCTTAGAAAGAATTCAGAGCTAAGACTCAAACTATAAGAGAAGGTTTATTAGAAAGTCACAGAGGTAGAAGAAGTAATTAGTAGAAGAAATGGCTCAGGAAACAAGTTATAAGTGAGGAAGGTAAAAGTAACCATTCTCAAGTATGGCAGGGTGAGGGGGAAGAGAAAGACTTACACATGCTCCTGGGTGGGAGAACTCGCTGGGTCCTCTGTCCTAAAAGTGTCTAAAGTTGGAGATCTTAGGGGAGGCCCCTG
Organism: Myotis davidii; assembly: GCF_000327345.1. Taxonomy (NCBI): domain Eukaryota; kingdom Metazoa; phylum Chordata; class Mammalia; order Chiroptera; family Vespertilionidae; genus Myotis; species Myotis davidii. The sequence continues at coordinate 3,130,392 of NW_006294243.1, read as the reverse complement.
GGGAGGATCTCAGTAGAGTATTCAGCAGTTTTCCAGGTGTGTCTGTTCAGGGTCTAGGTCTCCACTGACTGAGGGGTCAGTGCCAGGGTCATTAGTTAATGCCACTGGTCCTAATGTCAGCCATGGTGTCCTTGTCTGGTTTTGCTGCTTTTCTGGGCCTGAAGCTGAAATACAGCTGAGGCCTAGATGTAAACTCTAGGGAGGAAAGGTCAGGGGGTTCAAACCGAATGACCAGCAATATAAAAAGGTCAGGTTGTCCAAAATTCATGACCAGTGATATCCTAGGGGAGGAAAGGTTAGAGGAGCGTCCAAACCACATGACCAGAGATATGGAAGGTCAGGGGGTCTAAACGGAATAACCAGCAATAGGCTAGGGGAGGAAAGGTTACCCTGGAGGCAAGATCCTTGTTTTCCCAGTTTTTCCCATTGCTAGGTACCCAGGGATTTCTGCCGTGGGGCCTATTGATTCTCAGGAAGGGACTTGAGAAAACTAGTGAAACTCTAATGAGAGAGACTTTATTTAACCTGTTATCTCAGTTAATGAGTCACATGCTGCTTAATAACGGGGATATGTTGTGAGAAATACATCGTTACACAATTTCATCATTTTGCGAACATCAGAGAGTGCACTTACACAAACCTAGACCATATAGCCTACTATTGTTTTTGTTTGTGTTTCATTTTTTTTTTTTTAATCTCAGGAAGCCCAGTAGGTTTCTTTACACCAGTATCACCATCAACACTTAAGTAATTTTAATTTAAGCCCTGACAGTTGGCTTTTATTGTTGTTGTTGTTTTGCAGGTACCTGACTTAAACTTAGATTGCCAAGGCACCCACCTTAGACCTGGCTACTGGAATAAAGGCATTGCCAGCTACAGACTGGATAAAGAGGCACCCCGACCCCTTTGTTTTAGAGATCCTGTTGATTTCATGACTGACCATTTGGGCTACTTATTTTTTTTTCTTTCCATGCTTTAAATGCAGGCAAGTGTGTTTTAAATTTACTAATAAAGAGGGAGCTGAGAACCCCAAGGCCCTACGCTTGACCCCAATAAAAGCAGGACCCCTGTCCTGTGTCCCATACTCTCTCTCTAACTGTGACCTCACTGTGCCCTCACATCTGCTTTGTACTTTCCAGGGCCTATAAATAATAGCTTGTTTTCTTCAAAGTTTCTTACTGGTTATCGAGGAATGCCATCTTATAATCATAATAAGAACCATAAAGGCAGGTCCTGTGTAACATTGATTTAGAAAAGGAGCTTCCTTTGGAAGCTCTCTGGGGCCCAGGTGAGTGGCCCAAGCATTTCTGGTGGACAGCATTGTTGTGGATGAGTGAGAAAGCACAAAGTAGTAAAGTTCTGTACTAGGACTTTAGGACAGCTGGGACATCACTAGATGGTAGGAATTTTTTAGCTCCATTGCAGTCTTACAGGGCCACTGTCTCATGTGTGTCTGGTGTTGACTGAAAGGTTATTATGTGGCACGTGAATGTAGTAGAGATGCCAGTAGATACAAGGATCTGTAAGCTCAAGCACAAACTCACAAGCCCACCTTCCCAGTCTTGTTCCCTGCTGGTGCTTATTTTATGTGTTCCAGGTTTCGTATGGCATGTGAAGAACACTGAATAGTTAAATTAAAATCTATTGCACATATTTGAAGAAAAATGAAGCATCTTTGTAGTCAAAATATAAATTGGGTACAGAACTTTTTATTGGAATAGGGTAGTAGCAAATGACAGGACAGGTTTCTTAATATTAACTTAAATTGCCTCATTAATCTTTAAAGCATGGTTATGAAGCAACAATAGGGGAACTCATACAATATTAGTGTGTTTAAGTCCCATAATCTGTGCTTCACCTTTTATTTAATTTACTTGTATAAAAAGGACTTTATTATACTATTCTAGAGGCCAGGTGCACAAATTCATGCACAAGTGGGGTCTAGCTGGCCCAGGGCTGATTGGGCTGGGCTGGCCATGGGGTGGGGGCCACAGGCAGTTGGCCAGCTGGCCCCGCTCCCTGGTCAAACTCCTGGTTGAGGGGGCAATTTGCATTGTAGCCTTTTATTATATAGGATTATATACTCTATTATCAACTACTCTCGACTGGTCTTAAATAGCCTATGAAAAAAACCTATTTTTAACTGCTTCCCCTAGTTAATTATATTATTTTACTTTTTGCATGTTTTACATTTTTTATGTGTTTTGAAAAACTAAGTTACTCATTTAATGGCTTTAATGGTAAAATATATTTTACATTTTCATTATTAATGAAAATCATGCTTTGTGTAATTTATCCATATCTTATATTCTTTGTATTTTGTATAGAAGGCACAGTACCCCCATACTTTATTTCCCATTTGTCCAGGCATTTATACTACAGCTTAATTACCTAATATCATTATCATTGTCTTCAAAATGAACAAATCAGCATCATTAAAAATATTCTATTGATGTCCTTTGGATCAGTTTCACTCCAGAAGTTTGAATAACCCTGTGCTGCTTAAGGATTCCTTACAAATGCATTGAATTAATTGAGAGGGAAAGTAAAGAGAGAGGGACAATTAATTTCAAGAAAATGTTTAGATAATACTTTTATTGAAAGACCCTGAAAAAAATAATGACTTTTTCTCAAGCCCTACATCTTACAGACAGTAAGAGGAGTTGTCATAAACATGATTTGAATCACAGCATGATTCTGTTTCAAAATTATGTAGCAAAACTCTGCCCTGTATTCAGAACTTTAAAATAGCATTTAAAAATTCTCTTTATCTGAAAAATATTTAAAATATGCTTTGTAAGTTATTTTCTCAAATTGTTCAAGAAAACTCAAACCCTGGCCGGTGTGGTGCAGTAGATGGATATCGTCTGTGCACTAGAGGGTTGCCTATTCGGTTCTGGTCAGGGCACATGCCCAAATGTTGGGCATCATCCCTGGTGGGGGACATGCAGGAGGCAGCTAATGGATGTTTCTCTCTCATGTTGATGTTTCTCACACTGATGTTTCTCTCTCACATTGATATTTCTAGCTCCCTCTCTCTTCCTCTCTCTCTGATAAATCACTATACATAAATAAATAAGTAAATAAATAATTCATAAAATAAAAAAAGAGAAAATTTGGGATTGTTTTACTGTTTCCTGGGATAAATTTCTACATCTTGCCCTGGTTTGAGACATATGTGCTCATGTTACACAGTGTTTTCTCTATTACAGTGTCACTCTCATTATCAAGTATTCACTTTTTGGATAGAATCACCCTAATTTAAGTGAGTTAATAAATATCTTAATTTTTGGACTGATTTTCCCACTAGTTTCTATATTTCTTAAATTATAAAGAATCATCTCGCCGAAGCCGGTTTGGCTCAGTGGATAGAGCATCGGCCTGAGGACTAAAGGGTCCCAGGTTCGATTCTGGTCAGGGGCATGTGCCTGGGTTGCGGCCACATTCCCAGTTGGGGGTGTGCGGGAGGCAGCTGATCGATGTTTCTCTCTCATTGATGTTTCTAACTCTCTATCTCTCTCCCTTCCTCTCTGTAAAAAAATCAATAAAATATATTTAAAAAAAGAATCATCTGTTCCTTTTTAGAATTTATTTTAAAGCCAGAGAAAATATTTTACAACATAGGAAATATATTCCTGGTTTTCTTTTTCTTTTTTTGTGAAATGGAAAAATATTTGCAATTTCTCAAGAAAAGAGAACAATAAATTAAAAGTGATTTTTAATAAATTAGAGTTTTCTCTTCCATATGTTGTTTTGATTTTATATTTCTTTTACATACCATTTGTGAATATCTGAAGGTTATTAACTTGTTCTTACTATTTATCTTCTTTTATGGTTTTAAACGGTATCAAACTTATTATATATGAATATCAAAAAAGACCTTTCCATCTTGATATATTAAAATAACAACAACATGGTTCTCATACATGATAATGAAATGTGTGATCCTGGGTTCATTTAATTTGAGAACAATTTGAGCAAATGCTAAAGATAGTGGCACTCTCAATAGGAGAAAGCTGTTGCTGACTATTGAGGGAAGACTGTACTAAACTCATTTTCTTGGTTGTCAGATTGATGAACCTCTTGTTATTTGACTGTGAAGTTCATTTTTCCCCATGTAAAATAGCAAGCAACCATCTTATTTTACTTTCTTGGGCTCTGTGACTTTGCAAGTGGGATATAACTTTTTAATTCGTTCATGATAGGAAAAAAATATATGTAGATTTCACAATGAAAATCAAATCTAACTAAGTCTTATCTGTTGTTTTTCATAAAAGTTCATTTTGAAGCTATTTGAGGTACACTAAGCTACTTTTTATGAGGCTCAGGTAACCAAATGAAGGACATTATGTGATGATACTTGGTCACATAGCATGATCTACCCAAAATTATTTTTCTATTATAATATCTATATAAACTTAAATATAATCTTGTGTTCATATTTTATATCTGGAGATTAAATTCATAAAAGGTTTTGCTGCCAGTTTTAATATAGCAAATGTGCTTTCTGGAACCAATAATTCCCATCTAATTTTGAGGTCCTGATGTCCCCTTTTCCTGAAATATAGGACTGAAGGACAACATTTAAAAATAAGGACAGATAGTGATGAGCCAACCTCAGAAACTACACAACTACTGATCAAGTTGCAAATGTGAAATTTTGTTTTCTAGTGGTCATAGTTGTGCGGTGGTGTGGATTTGACTGTCAGCTCCATAAATATTTACAGTAAGTTCTGGATATTACAACTAGTGCTAACAATTATTTAGCAACTCTTTGGATTCCCTAGGCTTCATAACAGTCTTATAAAAGTCTGGCTTGGAGGTTTCCAGGAATAGACACAGAGCAGTGTATGCTTTTCTATGATCGGAGGTTGGCAGCCAGGGGCTCAGATTAGCTGATCTCAATTTGGTACTAATAAATGCCCACCTGGTTGCCTGAGAGAGCTTTCACTATACAAAAGTAAGTGCTAAAAATACTTTGTATGCTACTGCATTGTCTCTAGATAGTCCCCATGGAATGTGGAGTAAGGATGGGACATAGAAAGAGATGTGTGTATCTATTTGGTGGAGGGCAATATTCTCCCATCACAGGGTTAGAAAACTTTCCCTAAACATGATTGCTGTTTATACTGATTCACAAAGAGACATTAAGGATACCAAGCCATAATGTATTCATTTGTGAAGTTAATTTTAACCTTGATTTTTTTCTTCCTAATTGCAAACACTTTTGGAGAGATTTAGATATTCTATGTGGAGAAAGAGAGTGCATTATCATTATTTGCAGTCATTTTGTTCTATGAAGTTCCTGGAACACTGATTTGGCAAATGCTGCAAATTACAGTGTTAGATTCCTGTGAGCCTTTGGTCATAACATTGTTGTCCATGATGAACACATAACCTTCTTTGCATGTGTTTCTGTTTGAAAGCACACTCTTTAATACATGTTGTTGATTCATTAACATTCAACTCATGGCCAACAGCACTGTAGCTCACACCTGAAGAACGCTTATCTAATCTATATATATATATAAAACCCTGATATGCAAATAAACCAATCAGCAGACCACCTGAACAACTGGTCGTTATGACGTGTGCTGACCACCAGGGGGTGCACTCAGAATATGGCAGGTGTCAGCAGCAGGCGGCAGAGCGCGGAACTTGGCGGGCATTGGCCACAGAGGGATGGTGGAGCAGGTGAGTGGGGACGCCAGACCAAGGCAGGGCGCTGGTCGCTGTCATTGGGGCAAGCCTCTGATGATTACGGAAAATTCTTTGCTCCTGCACACCGTGGTCCTGCTGGGCGCTTGCACCTGCTGCCGGTGCTGGGCCTGCTCGCACCCACTGCCGGCATCAGAGCTGCCACTCACATACGCTGCTGGCACCAGCCCTAATTGCTCTGTGCTGTCAGAGCATGGGAGCAGTGGTGGCAGGAACGGGGCTGCTGGCAGACAGGGGACTGAGGGCCGTGGTAGGAGGGGCCAGGTGGGGGTTCAGAGGGTGGGCCAAGACCCATCCTGTGCCCACTGCAGCCTCACAGCCCACAGTTCCTTTCAAGGTGCACGAATTCCTGCACTGGGCCCCTAGTGTGTGGGTGTGTGTGTGTGTGTGTGTATTTTTTTTTTTCTCCCTAGGGCACATCACAGCCTTCTGTGCTTAGGAGTACTAAAAAGGCTTCAACACTATGCTTGGCCCATTTAAAAGAAGCACGGAAATGTGAAAATGTGGCACTAAATACAGCTTGAAAAGGACACCTGTATAGAGTATGAAAGCTAAAATGAAAAGGCAGAGTGTTAACTTTTTCGACCTCAGCTTGGAATGTGTGCATTAGGTAACCCAATTATTTTACTGCTCTGAATGTGTCCTCAAATGACACTCTAAACACTGTATCAATTTTAGGATTACAAATATATTTTAGTGAGTGGGTGATTTTGCAAATTGCAGAATCCAGGAATAAGGAGGATCGACTGTACCATATGTTGCCAACCAGAATGATTTTGCAAAGTGTTTGTGTCTATGATGACTGTATGAAGCTTCTCCTTAATTCTGGGACGTAATTATAAAATTTTAAGTTTGCAAGAAATCTTAGGATCAACTAGTTCCTGTAGAAAGTTCCTGTTAAATATATTTGAAGAATTGATATTAAATTTAAGCTTTAGCATTTACCATGTTTGGAACCTTTCAAATTTCACAGGCACTAAGTATGACTTTTGGCTGTTTTAATATTATCTTTATCAATTGCTTCTGCTCATCTTCTAAAGCTGCAGAGCATAGTCCTTTTCTAGGTTCTCATAAGAAGTATTTTAGACATTCCAAGGTTGCTATGCATTAATATGCTGATACTTTTCTAAGTTACATAGTTTAAGATGAGGTCTTACTACTTGTTTTGTTTTCTGTGCCTTCACCTACTAGTAAATTGTTGATTTAAAAAATAAAAGCTGAATAGGACAGTCTCATGTCCAAAGTTTTAAAGCCTCTACCATGATTAACTATGACTTTTGGTTCAGTATTCTATAGATAATTACTGATAAGAGTTGACCTTTTTTTAAATCTTCAGTTGCTTTTTCCTAGTATTTTTTTGAACACTGGTATGTGTGCTTTACCCCTCCGCCACACACACACAATCTTTGCATTCATTATCAGCCACTCTTGTGACACTGCCAATAGGAAAACAGTGTCCTTAGTGATAAAGTTTGATTTTACAAAGCATTAGCTTCATGTGACTATACTCTATTTCATACTCAATGCACTTTTCTTTGCAAAACATAAGAGACATTGTGGATATTCTTATTGCTACACTCATATTAACCCAGATAACTTAATCTGTCCTTGGGTGTTCAATGGGCAAATTGAGGTGGATCGAATAATAACTCTTTAGGATGATCATTTGGATTTCTATGCCCTTTAATTGGCCATGTGTCATTCTGTTTCTGTTTCTCTCTTTACTTGTTTTCTTTATCCACTTAAGTCTTCAATTGCTTTAGAGTTACTCAAAATTCTTTTTGGATATCTGTTTTTCAGATCATACCAAAAATGATGTTGAGTGTGTCCCTATTATTCAATATTTTTTTGCATTTTATCCTTACCTAATTTTATTTGTATCTCTATCCTCCTACCTACATATCTATCATCCATCTCTTAAAGCAGAATTTAACAGCTTACAGTATACTAAATCGGTGAACTTATTTTTGACAAATTCATTTTCTTAAAGATAATAATAAATAGATCTAAAGATCAGGAAGGCAAATTATTTTTCTTATTCACTTAGAGATGGTCATTTGTTAATCTGAATGTCTCTTCATATCTCTACATATACAAATGATAACTGTTTATTTCACAGAGGTATATTAAAGATAAGTGAGATAAGGTTCGTGATACCATGGAATTAAAATCATGACAGTACTTACTTTCTAGAAGGAAGTGTTGATACTCATATCTTGAGAGAGGAAAGGGATATTCAATAACTTTAAGGCATTAATATTTTTGAGACTTTGATCTGTTTTTCCCTTGAACACAACTTCTTTTATGTGAAAATAAAAAAAAAATACTAAAATACCCTCTATCTCAAAGTTTGAGTCCACTCAGGCTGCTATAACAAAAATACCATCAACTGGGCAGCCTTTAAACAACTATTCCTTATAGTTACAGGAGCTGGAAAGCCCATGATCAAGCCATTGGCATATTGGGTGTCTGTGAGATCAGGCTTCCTTCTCACTAACCTCACCTGGTAGAAGGAGTGACGAGCAAATTAGAAGCAGAGGCATGGATACATGGAACTGACTGACAGTTGTCAAAGGGGGCAGGGAGCTGGATGAAAGGAGGTGAAGGGATTAGCCAAAGGACTTATACAGAGCCTATAGACACAGACAACAGTGTGGTGGTGGCTAGAGGAAAGGGGGGAGTCTAGGACCGGGTGGAGGTGAGCAAAGGTGGGGAGTAATGGGAACAACTGTAATAGTGTCAACAATAAAAATAAAGAAAAAAATCAATTAATAAAAATGTAAAACAAAAATAAGACCAACAAAAATATTGTCATACTAGTATTTGGTAGGTACACCAATGCTTTCTAATTTCATTCTGCATCATTACTATGTATTCTGTTGTTAGGATGATAAATTGTTTCATCTTAGCATGAGTTGCTCAATCTGATATTTAGGTTAATCTAATTTCATTTATAAATATTTTGAGAAGTGAACTTCTGGCCTAATTAATGTATATGTTAATAATGTCTCCTCTGGCCATGCTCTTTGCCCCCTTTCCCCTGCCTCTGCTATGTGCGTATTCTGTTCTTTCCCAGGGACGTTTCTCCTTTAGCTCTGTGTGCCTCCCTGCTAGGCTCCTTGGTGTCTTTGCAGGTGGCACCTTCTGCCATGCACTACTGCATAACTTCCTGTCAGTGAGTGACAGCAAAGACCAGTTTCCTAGGCTCTTGATCTTTTTGAAGTCAGTGTTACCAAGATGAGAATTAGAGTCAATTTTTCTTTACTGCCCATCACAATCAGAATAAAACATATTTTAAATGTATACACATTTATTCAAAAGAAGTATAGACCGACCAGTTTTCAGGTATCTTTTAAAAAATACTGCATTTCTGAAACTACAGGTTATGTAAAGAAACTTTCCTAGGAAATGTATTTCCTATTTTTTCACCTTTGCTTTTTATTTCTTTGCAACTTTGGCTTTATACCAAATAGCCAGTGACCATGTTCAAGTTGAAAGTGTCTGTGTACTGAGCTGATTAGCAGAATTTTTAGGAAATGCCTTTTAACTGGGTTGTCTTTGAGACCTTCCTCATGATAGAGATGCATCTGCTACCCACAACTCTTGGTGGCTAGAAATAAAAGAACCAAATATTAAAAATGATATTCTAATTTTTGTTAACATGATTTCTTCCCACTCCCATTTTGTTCTTTATTCTCAGCTTTTTTGGTATGGAATAGCATGATTTCTAAAAGTTAAAGAAAACTCTTATTAAGATTGTTTCTTATTAAGAAGCAAATAATGTCTTTTGCCACAATAATCTACTATGTGGTTTGTTGTTTTTTCAAAGATGAGATGCTTTTTCAAAAGTGTGTACATCCTAGAAATTTTGTGGGAAATGCTGGAAAATTAGCTGGAAGCATTAACCATATTAGATAGCTAGGAGAGAGAATTCACCATATTTAGTGAAAGATAAGGATCAGGCAGAATAGTGGAATCTATTTTAGGAATTCAAGTATTTGTTGAGTCTTTTAGGTCATTTGAGTTAGCAAGTTTTATTATACCAGTCTGTTACAAATGTGATAACTTAGGCTGAAAAAAAATCGTTTTTTTAATTTTTTTTTTCCTGTTCTGACACACACATTTCTTAGTGTTGTATAGTAATAAAGGAGGCCCAGGGAATTCTTTGGTGTATTGTTTTACAAATGGCTCTTACCTCACTGTTGAAAAACTTTGTAAAGATTATATGATAACTAAAATCCTAATTTTAAGTGTTAGTCCTGGAAATAAGATGGACAGGTATACTTTTACAATTTTATTGCTTACCAAATGGCCCTGGCATAGGTGGTTTCATTTACCTGTGTATGTTTGTTTCCTCAACTGTAAAGTGTAGATGATGAGCTAATTTGAATGTGTAAACTGTAATTATAGCTTCCAAGTTGTAAAAGTAGAAGTCTCTAGAATCTATACCCATAATATCTGCAGGTTGGATACTTTTATTTCTCAGTTAATAAACTTTTAAAGAAACAGTTATGTTGTCAGTGGCCATTCTTCCAAAAATTGTGTTGGGGTCACATAATATCATTTATAATTGAATTATTGATTCCTGTAAATAATATGAAAAGTTGTCAATAATATGAAATATTTTCAGTTGGCCATTGTTTTATTCAATTTTTTTCCCCCAAAATTGCCTAAAATATTGAGAGTAATGGTTGTAGAAGAGAGAAGGAAAAGAGGTTTTTGTAAATTAGCACACATATCACAAAAATAGCTTTTTTCTCATTTCAGACATTTTTTCTTCAATTATTTTCAACTAGACACTTGTGTCTCAACAAAGCAGATTCAGTACTCTTCATTCACTCAACATTCAAGAAATATCTTGTTTTAAGCAATTAGAAACTGGAAATCAAAATAAAATGAGACCCTGTCCTCAGGAAGGTTAACTTTTATTTATTTACTTTTTTCTGATTTAAAAAATATGTTTTTAAATCACAGCTGACATTCAGTATTATTTTATACTAGAGGCTAAGTGCATGAATTCTGCATGGGTGGGGTCTCTAGGCCTGGCCAGCAATCAGGGCTGTTCAGGGCCTGGCCCATTGGGACCTGCCAGCTGGGGGAGGGACAGGGGGAGGAACAGTAGGCTGAAAGGGGCCTGCCAGCTGGGGGAGGACAAGGTCTGGGAGGTTAGCCACCGGACCTGAGAAGGGAGCCGGTCCTTGCCCCCCCTGAGAAAGGGGCCGTGTCTGCTGCCACCCACCCCTGGTTCCCTATCCCAGACCGGGGCCAAAGGCCCTGGATGGGGTAGGGAGAGGAGGTGATGGCCACTGGTCCCGGTGAAGAAGGAATGGCCACTGGCCACCAACACTGCTGGCCGGCTGCAGGAGGTTGGCTGTGGGAATGCACTGACCACCAGGGGGTAGCTCCTGCATTAAGCATCTGCCCCCTGGTGGTCAGTGTGCATCATAGCGACTGGTCAACGGGTCATTCTGGTTGTTCCATTCATTCGGTCATAACAGTAGCATAATTAGTTTCAGGTGTACTGCATAATGGTTATACATTTGTTTAATTTACAAAATGGCCCTCTTATAACTCTAGTATCTAACTGGCATGTACATAGTTATTACAATATTATTGAATATATTCTCTGTGCTGTACTTTATATCCCCTTGACTGTTTTGGAACTAACAATTTGTATTTGTTAATCTTTTCATTTTTTTTTTACCCAGTCCCCCAACCCTCCTCCCATCTGTTTCTTTGCTCTTTAGATTCCACATATAAGTAAAATCATATGGTATTTGTTTTTCTCTGTCTGACTTATTTCACTCAGCATAATACCCCTTGGTTCATCCATGCTGTCACAAATGGTACGTTTTCACTCTTTTCTATGGCCGAGTAATATTTTATTTTACATATATTTCTTTATCACTGATTTACTGGTGGATACTTAGATTGCTTCCATATCTTGGCTATTGTAAATAATGCTGCAATGAGAGGTGCATACATATTTTCAAATCAGTGTTTTGGATTTCTTCATATCAATACTCAGTAATGGAATTTCTGGCTCATATGGTAGTTCTATTTTTAAGTTTTTGAGGAACCTCCATACTGTTTTTCATAGTGGCTGCACTGATGTACAATGTCACCAACAGTGCACGAGGGTTCCGTTTTCTCCACATCCTCTCCAACACTTGTTTGTCAATTTATTCATGATAGCCATTCTCACAGGTGTTTTAATTTAGCTGATGATTAGTAGCATTGAGCATCTTTTCATATATATAATAGCCACCTGTATCCCCTCTTTGGAGAAGTGTGTATTAAGGTACTCTGCCCATTTTTTATTAGACTGTTTGTAACAGTTATTTATAAATTTGGATGTTAACCCCTTATTGAATGTATCATTAGTGAATATAAAAAGCTTACCTTTTAAATAAGTTACAGAGAAAAGCAACCCAAACAAGTCATGTCAGGTGATACTGTTGTGAAGGGCTAAATACAGGGTTCTTCTGAGACACATGTGTCGGGTATCTAAATTGATCAGGGGTCAGCATATGTTAAGGACATTTTTTTGGCAGGAAATTATCTAAGCTGGTACTTTTGATGAGTGGTCCTTAGCCAGGCAAAGGTTGAGGAAATGGATGGTTGTTTGAAGGCTGTGAAGCAAGAGAGGAATTTCAGGTAGCCTCTGTATCAATAATTTGGGTCCAAGATTTGATCCATTTCATGAAGGTTATCTCATGCTCAGAGGTTTGATTTTATTTTAAAGGATACTGGGAGTTTTTTGATGACTGCTTCAATTTCTCCCTTAGTTATCAGCCTGTTGAGGTTTTTAAATTCTTCTTGACTGAGTTTGCAAAGTTATATTTTTCTAGGAATATGTCCATTTCCTCTAGGATGTTTAGTTTGTTGAAACAGAGTTGTTCATAGTATTTTTTTACAATCCTTTGTATTTCTGTGGGGTCTGTTATTTTGCCTCTTTCATTTCTGATTTTGTTTATTTGGGTCCTCTCTCTCTGTTTCTTGGTGAGCCTGGCTAGAGGTTCATAATCTTGTTTATCCTTTCAAAGAACCAGTCTTGGTTTCATTGATCTTTTGTATTATCATTATTATTTATTATTTATTATTATTATTATTATTATTTTGGTCTCTAGGTCATTTATTTCTGCTCTGATCTTTATTATATCCTTCCTTCTGCTCACTCCGGGTTTTTCTTGTTGTTCTCTTTCTAATTCCTTAAGTTGTATAGTTAGATAATTTATTACTAGTTTTTTCTTTCTTTTTTTTAATGTAGGCCTATAATGCTATGTACTTCCCTCTCAGAACTGCTTTCACTATGTCCCATAGATTTTGGATTGTTGTGTTTTCATTGTCATTTGTTTCCAGGATGTTTTTACTTCTTCTTTGATCTTTTTGGTAACCCAATCATTATTTAATAGCATGTTATTCAGCCTCCAAGTGTTAGAATTTTTTGATTGTTTTTATTGTACTTCATTTCTAATTTTATGCCATTGCGGTCTGAGAAGATACTTGATATGATTTCAATCTTCTTGAAATTGAAGAGGCTTAGCCTGTGCCCCAATATGTGGTCTATCTTTGAAAATGATCCATGAGCACTTGAGAAGAATGCATATTCTGTAGCTTTGGGGTGAAATGTTCTGAAGATGTCAATTAATTCCATCTGATCTAGTGAGTCATTTAGGATTGCTGTTTCTTTACTGATTTTTTGTCTAGAGGATTTATCCAGTGATGTCAGTGGGGTATTAAAACCCCCTACTGTGATCATATTGCTGTCGATCTCTCCCTTGACATCTTCCAGAAGTTTTTATTTTTTATTTTTAATGTTTTGGTTGCTCCTGCTTTGGGTGCATATATGTTTACCAGAGTTATATCCTCTTGTTGTATTGATCCCTTTAGTATTATATGGGATGGTCCTTACAGACTTTAAGCAGTGCTAAAACATACATGATTGAATGTTTTCTTTTCAAGCATTCTCTGGGAGAAATTTGGAGAACTGACTAGACTAGAGAAGACTAATGTCTGGGAAAAGAAAGATAATTTGATGACTTTGTATGTTCAAATGGAAATGAAAAGTGAGCAGTTGGATGCTCTGGTCTGAAGCTCAGAAAATGTGTCAGTCTAATGTCATGTGAAACAAAGTTCCATGTCAGTGATAGATTCATAGTCCCTGGAATAAATATCTGGAGGACTTACTTCCAATGCCCTTGGTTATTGGAGATAGCATAACTTCTGATTTGAGATCACTGTCTCAGATTCCTATATTCTGGTTTTGAAAGACAGCAGAACTTCTGATTTAGACCATTGTCTCAGATTCCTATATTCTGGTTTTGAAAGACAGCAGAACTTCTGATTTAGACCACTGTCTCAGATTCCAATATTCTGGAGAAGCAGTTGGCAAATGTTTTCTTAAGGGATCTTTTAGGCTTCCTGGCCTTACAGTTTCTGTGAAAACCACTCAAAATTGCTGTAGTAGCCAGAAAGCAGGCACATACAAATCTAAACAAATGGATGTGGCTGTGTTCCAATAAAACTTTATTTACAGAAAGAGGCAGCTGAGTTTCTGGCTGTAGTTTGCCTCATGAATCATTGCTACTAGAATTAAAACCATAACACCTTAGTCTCACTGCATTCTATGCACAGGGTAGACCTTTGATTTCACTACATTACTGATTATTAATATTTTTTCTTAGCTCTCTCATATCATTAGTTTATACCACAGTAACAGACAAAAGGACCAAACCATAGGGAAATAAATCAAGACAAATTTTCTAATTAGAATAACAGCATTTTATACAGCCAGGATAATGAGCCAGCAGCATTGCATATGAAAATGAAGTCCAGAGCCAAAACCGGTTTGGCTCAGTGGATAGAGCGTCGGCTTGCGGACTGAAGGGTCCCGGGTTCGATTCCGGTCAAGGGCATGTACCTTGGTTGCGGGCACATCCCCAGTGGGGAGTGTGCAGGAGGCGGCTGGTCGATGTTTCTCTCTCATCGATGTTTCTAACTCTCTATCTCTCTCCTTTCCTCTCTGTAAAAACTCAATAAAACATATTAAAAAAAAAATGAAGTCCAGAGATGGCATAACACAAGTTGTTTTGCCAAGCATCCAATTCTAAGCTCTAATAAATCACATAGGTTTTTGTTTTATATATAATCTGATACCGTGGGAGGATTTGGATTAACTTCTGAATCTATGTATTTTTTTCCCTATCTTTATTAATGGAATTATTTGTTTTATTTTTTAGTTACCACCTCTGAGTGGTTTAGCAACAAAAATTTTAATTTCTCAACTTAAAACGAGTTACAAATAACTTTGCTATTAAGTTGTTTTCTTGTGGGATTTTAACTGAGTAGGATTCTAATATTAATTTAATTACAGCTATATTTAATAAATACCAAAGAGAATGCTCTCCTACTAGTATGCATAGATGTATGACTAGCAGAAGAAATTGCAAACAGTCACAGGAAGAGAAATGCTTTTAAGACTTTACTGAAAAACAGATGCAAACAATGTGGCATAGCTGGATGGCTGTGAAATCAAAGCAGCCAGCAGATCAGCCTTCCGTGCAGCTTTAAGGAATACTCTTTGCTTAAAAACAAACTTAGGGTCTGTTTCTACTTTGTTAGTTTATTTCATTCATGAGATCCCACATATGAGTGAAATCACATGACACTAGTTTTTCTCTGACTGGCTTATTTCCTTTAGTGTAATGCTCTCCAGGTTCCTCCACGTTGTCTCAGAAGGTAACATTGCCTTTATTTTTATGGCTGAATAATATTCCATTGTGTGAATGTACCACAGCTTTTTTATCCACTCCTCTACTGATGGGCACTTGAGCCTACAAAATAAACTAACAAGATAGAAACAGACTCATAGATAGAGAACACTGACAGCTGTCAGAGGGGAGAGAGATTAGGGGAGGGGGTAAAAAAGGTTAAAATATTAAGCAAAACAAGAACAGCAACAACTCATAGACAGACAACAGTATGTGATTAACAGAGGGAAAGGGGGATGGAGGAGGTAGAAGAGTAAAAGGGGGTATTAACACTTTAGGGTAAGATTCTCAGATCTTTTTTTCAAGCTTGCTGAAACATTTTCCCCCTTCCAACTGGGAGAGTTTGAGAAAAAGTTTGGCCTAAATTTTCTCTCTCAACATTTGATATTTTTTCCACTATAGAGGGCTTCTCTTGTCTGATATTTTTAATCCCTCCCTGCAGACTCACACACCTAGAGGTGGTAGTGGCTTCACAATATTATTCAGAACAATATATAAGAACTAGAGGCCCAGTGCATGAAAATCATGCACTTGGGTGGGAGGGAAGGTCCTTCAGCCCAGCCTGTGCCCTCTTGCAGTCTGGGAGCCCTTGGGGATGTCTGACTGATGGCTTAGGTTGTCACATCCTTAGCACTGCCCCAAAGGTGGGAGAGGTTCCTGCCACCACCGCTAAACTTGCCAGCCATGAGTCTGGTTTTGGCTGAGCAGTACTTCCACAGGGTAGTGCACTGACCACCAGAGGTCAGCTCCTGCATTGAGCATCTGCCCCCTGATGGTCAGTGCACATCATAGTGACTGGTCATTTGCCTTTTGGTCAATTTGCATATCAGCCTTTTATTATATAGGATTATCTGTGAGTGATGGGATCTGAGTGGAAGATAAATTTTATCTGAATGGTGGGCCTACTTAAGTCTCAGCTCAAGAGGAATTAGAAGCCCTGGGTTCTAATTTCAGAATTTGTAAGTACCTAAATATGTCGCTTTGGATAATTCATTTAACCTCTCTGATCTTCATGTGTAAAATAAGAGGAATGGACTAGATGACATTGACTTCAATCACTTTATTTCACTTTTGAATAAATACCACCTATATTCAGGTCTTTGCAATATCAATTTTAATTTTGGAAATATAAAATATTCGTTATTCAACCCCCCAAAGGTTATAGGAGTGACCTGTTGACCATTAATAAAGGAAAACTAATTTAGAGTTACATTTTTTTAACAAGAGCCCCTCATTATATTGCATTTAGAGGTTGTCCCTCAGCAGAAATTTTGAAGAAAACAATGGAAAACACCTTTTAATATGAAAAGATCTCTAAAGAATATTTAGGTGTTTGGGAAAGTTTAGTAAAACAACCCAACATCCCAATATATTACTACATTAGAGTTGTAATGATAGCCTTCCCCCTTCCACAAAGAAAAAGAACATAACCTATAAAACTTATGAAACCACAGCAAAACTGTGGTTAAACCAACCCAGTAAAACAACACAAAAAACTGAAACCTAAAAGGATGTTTGATACAATAGCTAGAATATATAGCCCAAAAATATCAGAGTGCTGTATTTTATTATACAGAGGTGCCAGCATTATAAAATGAGCAAAACAACTTAAGTCATCTCAAAATCACATTAAAGGCTAAGAGTACTTCTACTTCCAACATTCCATGATTCTATTACCAACACTGAAGGTGAAATAAAATAATCTCGTAACTCCTGATTCCAATCTCTTAGAACTCTATTACTTCTTGGCATTAAATTTGCCTTTAGTAGCCAAAACCGGTTTGGCTCAGTGGATAGAGCGTCGGCCTGCGGACTTAAGGGTCCCAGGTTCGATTCCGGTCAAGGGCATGTACCTGGGTTGCGGGCACATCCCCAGTAGGAGATGTGCAGGAGGCAGCTGATCGATCTTTCTCTCTCATCAATGTTTCTAACTCTCTATCTCTCTCCCTTCTCTGTGAAATATCAATAAAATATATTTAAAAAAAAAAATTTGCCTTTAGTATAAACATAAAAATGGAAAAACTTCACTACACCTTAAAGACTCCTTACCTTGGCCAGACTTTGACTTTGCCTTGTTTTTGTCTTCCTATGGTAGATATTTAAAGACTGTCATATGTCTTAGACAGCTGATCATGTTTTTCTCCCTAAATGTACTACCTAATAAATATTTCAGTAAACATTGCAAAAATTATTTGAAATTTTTCTTATAAGCTAACTGAAACTTTTTTCTTCTTTATTTTCCCAAAATCACTGTTTATATAATTTTTGGCACACATATTCTAACCTGCAGTATAGCTATCAATCTACTTGATTTGTCTATCATTATAGTCAATTACAGGCCTGGTGCATGAAATTCATGCATGGAGTGGGCGTTCTCTCAGCCCAGTCTGCACCCACTCCAATCAGGGACCCCTCAGGGAATGTCTGACTGCCAGTTTAGGCCTGATCCCTGTGGGATCCCTGTGGGATTGTGCCTAAACCAGCAGTCGGACATCCCTCTCACAATCTGTGACTGCTGGCTCCTAACCACTCACCTGCCTGCCTGCCTGATTGCCCCTAACCTCTCTGCCTGCATGCTTGATCGCCCCTAACTGCCTCTGCCTGCCTGCCTGATCACTCCTAACTGCCCTCCCTTGCCGGTCTGATCAAGCCCCCACCTGCTCTCCCCTCCCAGCCTGATCTCACCCCCAACTGTCTCTGCCTGCCAGCCTGATCTTGCCCCTAACTGCTCTCCCCTGCTGGCCTGATCACCCGTAACTGCCTTCCCCTACCAGTCTGATCTCGCCCCTAACTGCCCTCCCCTGCCGGCATAGTCTTGCCCCTAACTGTTCTTCCCTGTCAGTCTGTTCTCATCCCCCCACCTTCCCTGCTGGCCTGATCGCCCCTAACTGCCTCTGCCTGTCTGATCACCCCTAACTGCCCTCCCCTACAGATCTGATCTCGCCCCCAACTGCCCTCCTCTGCCAGCCAATTTGGTTCTGATTGGTCAGTTTCTATGCCAGTCAGGGTCAAAAGCTCTGCCTCCTAGGCAGCCATTGGCTTCTCACAATTGACCCAGATTTTTTTCTGAATGATCAGTTTTTATGCCAGTCAGCATCTCTGGGCCTATCAACGGGGCCTGATCAGAAAGGCGGGCTGATCAGCAGCCTGGGTGAAGGCCTGGAGAGAAATGGAGGTGGGCTGTTGGCCAGGCCAGGAGAGAAAGAGAGGCAAGTTCTGATCAACAGCTGCCACAGAGGCTTCAGATCAGACCCTGCCTCTCTCTCTGCAGGCCTCTCTGCAGGCCTCTCTGCAGGCCTCTTTCCAAGCCTGATCCGCAGCCACCTAGGCAGTCAGTGCTGGGTTGGGGTGCCTGCAGTGGCCCTAGTCTATGCTAGGTTATCACAGCAACCCAGCACTGACTTCCGGTCTGGTCAGCCTTCGGTCACAATAATCGGTCCTTACGACTCTGGCTCTTTATTATATAGATAAGGTATATGCATCTACTTATCTCTCTGTTTCCTTCACCTCTTAGCAGGGTGGTTTATTTAAATAATATATTTTTATTTATTTAGGTAGGGTGTACTGTTATGATTTGCTTATTGGCAGGATTTTGGTAGAAAAATTTTACTGCACAAATTCCAGAATTAAGGCATAAGATTAAGCTTTTTGAGTGTAAAAGCGTGTATATCATCATAGAAATAATTGTGTAACCTTAAAAATTAATGCAAATGTAAATTCCATGTAGCCACTTGTAGAATATAGTAATTTATTTCTGAAGTAAAATATGAAACACCCCTCCTCCCCCCCTCCCCCCACACACAAACAAAAACACTAGTAGCCATTATGTTGTTTTCCAAAGTTTCAGTAAAATTTAGCAATCAGGACTATCAAAAGCGGAACACAGCTAATTTTAAGTGTATGAAGGCCTGGTGAAAATATTCAGTTGTGGCTCAGTTGGTTGGGCATCATCCCATGCACCTAAAGGTTGTAGGTTCCATTCCTGGTCAGGGCACATGCCAGGGTTTCCAGCTCCATCCCTGGTAGGGGATGTGCAGGAGGCAGCTGGTCAATGTTCACTCTCACAGTGATGTTTTTCTCTCTCCCTTCCTCTCTCTCTCAAAATCAATTTTAAAAAATCTTTAAAAAGGTTAAATTGTCAATTTAACTCATGATTTAAACTCTACTAAAGAGAGAAGTTTAGCCATCGTTATGTAATGGTAATGATCTGTTTCTTGATATTTTAAAATGGGGAAATATAAGAATTATTTTTCAGTCATGATTTAATTTTTGGTACTTTGAATGCAAAACATGAAAACTTTGTATGTCAATCTTTGTTGCAGTCAACTTTTAAAAATGATGGAGGTTGATGGGTACTTTGATTCCTGGCTTTTACAGTTTTTTCATACTGTTATCTCTGAAAAATGATTTTTTTTTTCTTTCCAGATGGCCTAACATTTATTTCTAAAATGTTTGCTTATTACCATTAATTTATATTTTTTCAGTTGCTTGAGACTTTCATTTCTTATAATACAAAATAGCATATATGAAATTTAATTATATGTATACCTTTATCATATTTTTATATTTACAACATGCAAGAGATCCTTGTTTAATTATTTAAAACAAATTTGCTGATACCATGAAGCATTTTACGATATTTAAATATTTTCACTTTCAAGTAAAAATTATAAGAATATATACAACCACTCAAATGTTTTATTTTTTTATTTTTTTAATTGTCTCCAGTTCCATCCATGCTGTTACAAATGGTAAGAATTCCTTCATTTTTTTTTTGAAATTTTATTTTTTATTACAAAGGGTATTACATATGTGTCCATTTTTTCCCCGCCCTAGACAGTCCCCTAGCCTCCCCTATTCCCCAGTGTCTTATGTCCATTGGTTAGGCTTATATGCATGCATACAAGTCCTTTGGTTGATCTCTTACCCCACTACCTCCCGCCCCCGAACCCTCCCCGGCCTTCCCGATGCAGTTCACTCAAATGTTTTATATGCGTTTATATAATGTATGAAAAGAATACAAAAACCCCAGCTTTCTTCGAATGTAGATATTCAATATTTTAAAAATAAATAATATATATAGTAAATTCTATTAAAATTTATTTTTATATTACACATATTGTAAATCATCTGATATTGACCTTGTTAATAAAATTCTAGTATCATAATATCATTTAGATTGATGGAGCCAATTATCAGCATTGCCGCAGGACTAAAACATGTACCAAGACTTATTTCTTTGAAATATAGTGTGCATTTGTTCTGTTTCCCATTTGTTTCCTAGCAAGATTATTTTGAAGGTATCCAAAGAAGTCAATATTTAACTTAAACTAAAGGTGGTTTTTAAAGATGAGGAATTTTTAAAGATAAAGCCTTGGCATAATGATGACCATATAATATTGATTTATATATAAAATTTATTAATAAATCACTTTATCTTGTGCTATCTAACCCACCGAGGATTCCTGAAAAAGCACTGGGAAGTAAATAATAAGATTCATAGACTCTTGGAGAAGAAAAACCTACAATCTGCCTTTGGCCTGTAGCGAATTTAAAAACTGGGTTCAGGAAAGCGCAGGAAGAGGGTCTGGGAGAATCTATTTTATCTTTCTGTCTGACCTGTGGCTCTTTCCTGCTATGCCCAAATAGCTGTTGAAAATTCTATATGTCTGATCTTCACCTAGACATTGAAACTTACCTGGAATCCTTATTTTCAGAACCACTAGAGAAAATAGAACAGAATCCTTAAAACATATCATTTTTAAAGAAAAGTAAAGTAATCCATGGTTGTTATGGTGCTATAAGTCCCAAGAACTTGAATCTTTAGAAATAAGGGGTTGTCATCACTTTTACTAAATGGAACCTAAAAGCTTATAAAATAGATATTTTCAGGATATTTCATTAATGTAGTCAATAAAAAATGTAGTCAACAAACTCCTTTTTAAGATTACATGATTAATTTCATTATACTAGTAAATGGGCTTAATGGAAAAGTTTCTACGTATCTGTATATTGTGTAGTTACCTATTGCTGCATAGCAAAGTATCCCAAAATGTAGCAGCTTAAAACCACCTCTTGATTGCCTCATTTGGTTTCCAGTGGGTAGTAGTCTGGGTGCAGGATTGCTGGCTGCTCTGGGGTCAGGATCTCTCACAAGGTCGCAGAGGCTACAGTGATCTCAAGGCACCAGCAGCGCTTCCAAGCTCATTCACATGGTTGATGGCAGGTTTCAGTTTGATATGGGCCTCGATTTCTCACTGGCTTTGACCAGCATCTAAATTTCTAGCAATGACGGCTTTGCCCTAAACTGCTTGCTAGCAGCTTGCTGAGGAGAGAGAGA
>NW_006294243.1:3108180-3108445 GCF_000327345.1 Myotis davidii | reverse complement strand
CTATTGGTCACACAGAGCAACTCTAGGACAATTTGGAAAGAGACTAAATAAAGGAATGGATACCAAAAGGCAGAAGCAACGGGAGTCATTTTGAAGCCTGCCTAGCATGTTCTATTTCTTTTTATGTTTATTTATTAGAAACATAAAACCATTGTCTAACATAATTCATAGAGCAAGTTTTACAGTTTTAAAATATAACATTTTGTGTTTTTTTAAAGTTCAAAGTGCCAACATTTTTTCAGGGCATTACATTTTCTATAATATA
>NW_006294243.1:3073105-3108164 GCF_000327345.1 Myotis davidii | reverse complement strand
ATATATATATATTAATTTTATGTAGCTTTATAGTATCTAAGTTAAACCAGAAAAAAATATGGAGAAGTTCCTATTGTTGCACTGTGCATTGGAAATCCATGGCATTGTTGAAAGCTTAGATAACAAGTTATAATTTACTGAAATTTTGTTTCCTTATTTTTTTCACTAGGTAAAATCTTACCATCATATGATACTTACTCATTTGCTTTATAATTATGTAACTCCATTTAAATTTTACTGCATCACAATCGCCCCCCAACACACATTGGCATTCAATTGTTTTTAAGTAATAACTTACATTGAATGTTCTTCTGTATAAACGAACATTTTCCTGAGAAAGGGCTATGTATAAGCTGTTATGCTAAGCACTTGTTGAATTCAGAGATGATTATTATAATGCCTGCCCACAACAAACCTTGAGTCTTTTCTGCGCAAAACGATTCACAGGAGATTCCGTTATTTGACTGAGGTAAGATAAGTATCATAAGGGCAGTACAAAGAAAGTGTTTTGTGGGTCCAAGGAAGAGGATTATCAAATGTACTTTGACAGGAGAGAAAGAAATCATTTGTGGCATAAGCTCCTTTGAGCTAGGTCTTAAAGGATGAGTAAGGTTTGCAAAGGAGTAAGCAGGAACTGAATTTCCCAGGTGGAAACAATAGAACTAGTAGGAGTGGGACGGTCTAGATTAGGGCATATGTGGGGAATGCACAATGGTCTTGCTTGGCTGAAACTTAATGAGTAGCTGTGATATGGTTATAAAGGTATCTCTGAGGAGTATTAAGCATGATTTTAAATGCTAATTTGAGGAGTGAATACTTAATTTGGGAGAAATGAAGCCCCATTTCCAACAAAGAGATAGGAGCAGTTATGTGCTTAGATGAATATAAAACATATATCTGAATGAATTACAATAGGAAAAGATGTGTGAAAATTCATTAGGTAAAGAGAGAAGCCCCAGAGGATATAGAGTAACTGTTAAGTAGAGCAGATTTGTTTCTATGTTATAAGCATAGTACCATGAGGGCCTAACATAGAGTGTTCACAGTGAGAATAGAAAGAAGGAAGCTGGAGTGAGAAACATGTGGATACACTAATTATATGAATAATTGTTTTTAAAAATAAACAAAGAAATGCAAAAAGTATATATTCCAACCAATTCCAAATAACTAGGACAATCAAAGGAAAAGGGAATGAGGGGAGAAAATGATTATGGACTATTATTATACGTTTGAATTTTAACCCCAAAGATGTAGAATTCAGGACACACTCCTTCGCACATTTTATACACAGGAAAATTCCTGTTAATCTGTATTTCATGGAAAACTTAGAACAAGAGTAAAGACTACAGTTTAGGATAAGGTAAAATTAAGATAAGTAGGAATGGAGGTAGGTAAAATATTTGAGTGAAAGCATAACCTCCTCTATAGCATGAGGATGGTGGACATAAATGGGACTCACCAAAGAATGAGATGGAGCATTTGGAGAAATAGGTTCTTTGTGATACACCCACTAACCTTCAAAGTATTTGAAGAAGCAGGTAATCAGCAATTTGAGACACTACAGAGAGTTTTAGAAGGTGGATAACAAAAGACACAGTAGCTGATTATTTGAAAGCAGTGGGAAGGCATAATGGAAGAAGATAGCATGTATGCATTTAAGGAGGGAATTCCTAGAAATACACCTTTTTTGTTTGTTTGTTTTCAAGAAGTACCAGTGAAAGGAAGAGAGAATGTGATAATTTTGGGAGATATTATAGTTGAAATTACTTTGGATTTTTTGAGATCACAAATAGATTTAGTGTTGCAGGAAGAACAGAATATTTGAAAATACTCCCAATACAAGGTGCTTTGGTATGAAACTGGAACTGTGACTTGACCAAGCAATATATTGTAATGTCATTTCTCTCCCACTTTTATCTTCATGTGAAAATCAATGTATCCCCAGTTAATCTCTCATTCATCCATAGGAAAAAATAATTCTTATCCTGATGTAATTTAGCTACATATTAATGTTTAAACTAGATTTAATTTCATATTTTTCTACCTTCATTTTAACAAAATCTGCCAAACAAGTTTTCATATAGTGTTTCTCAATTTTCTAGACTTTTAAAATCTATTACTATTGCTTCAATAGCTAATTAAAAAAAATAAATGTAAATAAATCTCCGTAAAATAAACTCTTAGTGTGAAATAGAATATTATTTAAGTTTCAGGCTTATTTTCATAATATGGAGACAAATAATTATTAGGTTATTTAACTTGAGACTTTTGTATTATTACTATTATCTGAGTTAAAGTTGTTGAAAGATAGAGGACTATCATTAGGAACTGGATAGTAAATGCCACTTAGGACAGGGAACCAGAAAACTGCAAACAAACAAACAAAAGCCCACATCTTAGCAGTGCTGCTTAATGTGTGGCCAATACATGTTCTCAGACTGGCCATATTTGAGTACATAACAGACTTGTCAGAATCTCTTTTAGTTTTCGCAATTCCTGACAGCTTTCTAGTCAGACAGTAATAGATATCTTTACTTGAAAAGAACATGTTCTAACTGTAGTTAGTGCTTTGCAGTGTGCACACACCTGTTTGTGTGTATATGTATGTGTGTGTATACATTTAAGTGTGATTATAGAATATGTAAAAGAACCAGCTTATTGGAAGAGCATAGAATTTGGTATTAGAAGTCATGAGTTTATTCTTAGGTTTGTCACTTATCTTTCTGCAATTAGGAGAATATAAGTGATGACTCTAAGTAATTGACAAATTACATTCGCTTCCAATATTATTTAAAAACTAGAGGCCCGGTGCACGAAATTCATGCGGGGCGGGGGGGGGTCCCTCAGGCCTCTTGAAGCCTGGGACCCTTTGTTCTTTACTGCCTGCCTGCTCACTCCTTACTGCTCGGCTCGCTGCTCCTTAGCAGCAGGCTCCTTACCACTGGGCTTGCTGCTCCTTAGCACTGCCACGCGGGCGGGAGAGGCTCCCACCACTGCCGCTGTGCTCTCCAGCAGTGAGCCCGGCTTCTGGTTGAGTGGTGCTCCCCCTGTGGGAGCTCACTGACCACAGGGGCAGCTCTGCATTAAGCGTCTGCCCCTGGTGGTCAGTGTGCATCATAGCAACTGGTAGTTCCAGTTGTTCTGCTGTAAAGGTTGCTTAGACTTTAATTATATAAACTAGGGGGGTGTGCCTCAATCTGGCCCAAACCCTCTTCAATCTGGGGCCCCTCAAGGGATGTCCGACTGCCAGTTTAGGCCCGATCCCACAGGGACATCCATCTCACAATCCGGGACTTCAGTCGGACATCCCTCTCACAATCAGGGACCGCTGGCTCCTAACCACTCACCTGCCTGCCAGTCTGATCACCCCCTAACCACTCCCCTGCCAGCCTCATTGACACCTAACTGCTCCCTTGCCAGCCCGATAGCCCCCAACTGCTCTCCCCTGTGGGCCCAATTGCCCCCAACTGCCCTCTCCTGCTGGCCCGATCACCCACAAATGCCCTCCCCTGCCAAGACCGCCTTCACCGCTGGGACCGGCCTCCTCCATGCCATGTGGAGCCACGGGACCCTCCAGGCCTCACCACGTGGAGTGGCTTCTGGGCCCCACCTCCACTGTGCGCACGGTCATCTTGTGGCGGCATCACACTCGAAGGCCACCTAGGCTTTTATTAGTATAGATAAGTTCTTTTCATTAGGATACATTAACTGATGTAAAAAAACTTCACAATAACAATGATTTAATACACTGAAGTTCATTTCTTATTTCACAGTTTGATGAGACTTGGGAAATCCTTTTCGCCATAGTGATTCAGGATCTCAGATAGTCTGCGTCTTGTTTTCCAGTGGTCTGTGGCTTTAAATCACTATGCTTTTGCCATCTTCCAGCAATAAAAAGAAAAGAGCTTTGGGGAGGTACATTGGATTATTTTTGTTTTATTTTGTTTTAAATATATTTTATTGTTTTTTTACAGAAAGGAAGGGAAAGGGATATAGACTTAGAAAGATCGATGAGAGAGAAACATCCATCAGCTGCCTCCTGCACACCCCCTACTGGGGATGTGCCCGCAACAAAGGTACATGCTCTTTACCGGAATCAAACCTGGGACCCTTCAGTCTGCAGGCCAATGCTCTATCCACTGAGCCAAACTGGTCAGTGTGGTACATTGGATTCTTAAATACCTGGCTCAGAAGTGCACACATCATTTCATTGGCCAGAACTAATCATATGGACTCAGTTACAGGGTGGTAGTAAATGTATTTCTGGACTAAAATATAGTTAAGAAAAAGGAGGATGAAACTTAGATAGTCACTACAGAGTGACCAACCATCTGGTATGCCAAAAACTTGACCAGTGTTAGCACTGAGAGCTCTGCATCCTAGGAGTACTTTTGGTCCCAAGCAAACCAGGACAGTCGGCTACACTAGTATTGTCAAGCATCCATACGATAGACTTGGATGAAATGCTTTATGAGTGTGTTTTACATTCCATAGTAGAGAAACAAGAATAGCAATAAGAACTACAAAATATCCAGGCACTGCTGTTTAAACCTGAAACTAGCCCAGAGAATAATCAGAGAAACCACAGTTAAAATAATCTTCATGGATTGATAGCCTACAGTGTGCCAGGCAAATTGTGTGTTACCACTAGGAAAACAGCCCTGTAAAGTATATAGAATACCCATTTACATTTATGGAACAGGAAGTTCACAGGGGTCAACTGGCCAGCCCAAAATCACATTCTAGTACAGCGGTCCTCAACCTGTGGGTCGCCAACCTGTGGGTCGCTACCCCTTTGGGGATCGAACAACCCTTCCACAGGGGTCACCTAAGACCACCGGAAAACACATATATAATTACATATTGTTTTTGTGATTAATCACCATGCTTTAATTATGTTCAATTTGTAACAATGAAAATACATCCTGCATATCAGATATTTACATTACAATTCATAACAGTAGCAAAATTATAGTTGTGAAGTAGCAACGAAAATAATTTTATGGTTGGGGGTCACCACAACATGAGGAACTGTATTAAAGGGTCGTGGCATTAGGAAGGTTGAGAACCACTGTTCTAGTATGAGGTAGAAACAATTTTAAAAGAGCTGCAAATGCCAAGTTCTTTTTTTTTTCAAGTCACTGATGTTAGCTGACAGTACACATCATACACACACCCACACACACACCCACACACACACACACCCACACGTATATTTGAAATGAAATCAACTCCTAACAATACTGTCTTAAGTGTGTATAAATGTGATTATCTCCCACGTAGAGATACCATGATTGATTAACTCTTGAGCTTTGAAATACCGTTTAATTACTGGGACAGTTTACTTTTTCTTCTCTTAAAAATGGATTTGGATAGTGTTCATTACCCAGTAAAAACTGATCTGTCTAGGACTAATCCTAAACTAAGAAATTTTAGTTCTAAAATATCAAGATTGCTATGGCAATCGGAGCCTACTTATGTTGCCTGGTGGTTTCAGTGAGAAACATTTTGAATTCATGATGAAAGTATCAGAAGGGATGCCCTTCAGTCTAGTTCTTGAATGAAGTTAAATGTTTTTACTGGCATTTGTTATACAGGATCAGATAAATGCTTTGGCTGCTTACATCAGAATTTTTCAAGTTCACGATCATGGAACGATTTAAAACCTAAGCAAGGTTTTCAGATATCAGTGATAAGTCATGAGGTATAATGAACACATCAAATTTGAAGTAAAAGTGGTTGTGTGCATACATTCATACCTGTAATAAACAACTTCATTTTACTCATTATTTATGCTTTACAAGTGAATGAAAAAGAATATAAATAACATCTGATTAAGATTGAAGAGTACAAAATAATGACAATAAAGAGAAACATTTTTTCATTTTACATTTTGATTATAATACTTAGTTACAAATAAAAACACTATTATATGTGTCTCACATATCAGCTAAATATTAGTTATGAAGGAGACAAATCAAATACAGCATCATGTGTATGTGTGTATACATATGTATGCTATATGTATATACATGTGCTATATATGTATATATATTCTTGTGCATTTTATTATCATTGCAACAATATAAACATGTAATTCTCTATAGCCATTTTGTAATATGAGAAAATTAAAACTGTACATATTGGGTACTTATCAAATAATTCAGAGATTCATTTTATATAGCTCTATTTTCTTTAGAAACAAACTACTTATATCATCTTCACAGTAAATTGGTGCAATTTTTCTGTCTTTTCTGTTTCTACGATAATTTGAAAAGCACAGGATCCTGCTTTTCATTTTCAACATGCATTGCTCAGTTGGTAAACCCTCTGAGACATCAATGAACAGAAGTTACAAATTAGCACTTTGGGTGATTTTGCAGGCCACGTCTTGGAATTTGTCAAGAATAAAACCATTTTCTGAAAGGGATAAATATTCTGGAATAAGCCTATTTATAAAAATATGCCGGGGTATTTTGTTTTTCTGTCTCGTACTCAAAAATATGCTATATAGAAAAATATTGCTGATATCTATTTGTGTAATGTTGGTGAAGCACCGTTACGATCTCACAGACCTCAGTTTGGAGATTGCTAATGGAATTATTTGTTTCAACTGAGGCATAACACACCGTAACCCAGGGACTGATGCATTCTAACCTGCACACCACCCGTTCCTCTAAACACACTGTTTCTGTCAATGTCGCTAAACTAGCAGAACAAAATGACATTAAGAACAAAATGGCTTAAGAACCAGGGGCTTATACAAATTATTGGGCAAAAAGAGGATTGGGCAGCCTGGCAGGAGAGCATGGGGAACAACTCCAGAGTAACACTGCCGTCTTCTGAATTTGTTCAGAGTTATTCTCTTGAGAACATCCAGGTTCCCAAATTTTCATATGCAAATGACCTAAGTATCTCATGTCTTTATCACATATTTTACCCCAAATTATTTGAATTTATACCGTCAGCTTGGGGATATTCTGTGCTTGTAAACTTCAGGACTTAGAGTGACTATATGATACTCTTCATTTATGGATCAGCAGCAGGGGGAATGGTCTTCTTTGGGTCTTTCTTATTTTCCTAGTAATCTTTATAGAAGAGCAAAAATAGAGATTTTTCTCCCCAGGTAAGTATTTCAATTGCTAGTTATTTAGTTCTCAAACTCTACCATAAATTGCTTACACATGTCATCCTTATTAGATCCTTGGCCTAAAATGTTTTCCTTCCTTCTCCACTGGAGAAGTCTCCAAATCACTCTCTTGCTTGGTTCTACCATTGCATGTTGTATGTATCACAATTATAACTTACTAGAGGCCCTGGTGCACAAAATTCGTGCACTCGAGGGTTGCAGGCGAGGGGGTGGGGGGGTCCCCACAGCCCAGCCTGTGTCCTCTTGCATCCCAGGACCCCTTGCTCCTTACTGCCCACCTGCAGCGGAGGCGGGAGAGGCTCCAGCCACCGCCACTGTGCTCACAAGCCATGAGCCCAGGCTTCTGGCTGAGTGGTGCTCCACCTGTGGGAGCACACTGACCACCAGGGCGCAGCTCCTGTGTTGAAGATCTGCGCCCTGGTGGTCAGTGTGCGTCATAGCGACAGATCAGTCCACTGTTTGGTCTATTTGCATATTAGTGTTTTATTATATAGGATGTCACAGAGCCTTAAAATTATTCTAATGTCCTTTGATCTTTCTGTTCCTTGAACTCAATGCAGATGGCAGGTATTATTCCTCCATTTTTTCACATGTCTCTACACTATAATAGTGACTCAATAAATAACTGTAGAAAAAAAATGAGTACACAAAGAAAAGAACTCACTTCATTTAGTTTTATCTTAATTCTAAATCTAACGCATTCATCAAGACTCCTGAAATGTTATAGTAGACCCTCTTCTTATTTTATTATATCCTACAGATCCTGTTGGAAGTCCCATTTTTTTCAAACATATGTTATAAAAATCACATTTGCAGTAATGATTTAAATTTTCTATTTATAAAATGAGTGTTTTAGTCTATAAAAAATATCCAAGGCCATTCAATTGCTGAAATATTTTAAGATTAATTCACAATATAAGCAAAGTGAATATTCCTAGTAGACAAATTTTTCACTCAAGCGCCATTAACATGGAATATAATTGTGAAATGGATTCAGATAAGATTCTAAAAAGAGACAGGCCAAAGATTTTAGTTTTGCTGTGTTGTTGTTGTTTTTTGTTTTGTTTTGTCTTTTTTGTAGTTGTTTGTGGGTTTTTTGTGTGGTTTTTTTTGTTGGTTTTTTTTTTTTTTTGGCTCCTCTTTCAGCTAAAAAATCCTGTCTACCATTTGTACTTATTACCTCAGTGGGATTGGGTTGTGGGGCATTTTTTTTCCTTTTAATATGTCTTCTATCTTATCAAACATGCTTTTTATTTGTGATTTCTCAAGCAATTTTTCTCTTTCTTCTCTTTCTGAAACAGGGTTGTATAGATTGCACCAATTTTATGTTTTTCTCTGCCTGCCCTGCCAGTTTTCCCAGTAGGTTTATTACTAGTTGTACAGATTGGATTCCTTCTTTCATGAGTCCAGAAGAAAAAAGGCCGCAGCCACTCTCTCTTTACTTGAACTGGAATGTTTTTATAAATTTAACCACCATTATATTCAAACTGAGAATATAATGCATATCTTACTATTCACACAATAACTATTATAGCTTTAACCACTCAGAATGAAAGTTGTATAGATTATTTTAACATAGAATAAGCAGCAGTTCCTCCTAAATAAAGTACATATATGAATATTCTATGCCCCTTTAGCAACAGTATTACCTATTTTACCAGTCTTTTTTCTTAATTTAGTGTTCTATTTTTTAAAATAAGATGTTTGAAATAGTTGTTCTCTCTGCTTTATTATACCTATGTTTATGTACTTAAGAATATCTGCACTATCAAGAACTAATAATGACTTAATAATAATAATAATAATAATAATAATGAATTCATTATTAATAAGAGTTTGGGATTTGCTCCTCTAGCCATGAAATTCACATAATATCTCTACACATTTCTCATATCAGTTCCAAATAAAAAATAAATTAATTTGTCTTATATTTTGTGTGGGCTAACTATGAACTTATCCAATATATTCATTTTCACCAGCTGCAGCATGTTTAAACTTTAGTGATTCAAAAATACAGAACTGGTGTGCTCTATTGACAAAATGTAAAACCCACTTTTTTCCTTCTGATATGAGAGTCGTGAGCATCTTACAAATTAAGTTATCAAAGGAAAAATACAAATAACAGTAACTGCCATTTAATAGTGATCACTGGGAGCCCAAAGTGCCTGTGCCTTCTTTCACTTCATCTTCAGGTAGATTCTTTGAGGTGGGTTGTATTGCTTTTTCAATTTTATAGACAGAAAAGGGTCACTAGGGGAATTTAAACTCAGTTGCTCTTTATTATATAACTATTCAATGTAGGAGTCAGAATTCAAAATCCAGGTATCTCAAATTCCAGAGCCTGTCTTTTTAACCATTACCCTGTATAGCAGATGCAATGATCATTACTAAATTATTAAAACTTCCTATTATGAAGAGGCTGATCACAGCTTCTATGCAAATATTCCACTTTACTATTTAATAAAAAATAAATTTTGATACCCTTATTTGCCTAAAAATATATTAACCCACTTATAAGATATTAATATAGAGTTGTAGCTGGTTTTGGTAAGGGACACTATGTTAGAGTATTATAGTTTTTTACTTGTTTTATCCTTTCTCATATATGGAGCTGCTAATGGAAAAACATTGACTAATTATTATTTTAAAACACATTAAGTAAAACAAGTAAAGGAAGCAATTTCTTATTTGTGTGTGCATACATGTTTATTTCATTTAGAAGGGAAATATTGGTTAATATGCAATATACAATAGGCTTATTCAAAACTCATGTACTAGTAACTATTCAAGGAAATATGAAATCCAATATTGCATTAAAGCATGCATATGTTTTAGTTTTCTTGTTTCATTAAATAAAAATCTGGATAAATGTCATTCAACCTAAAAGTAACAGTATTTAAGCCAGGTTTTACTATAGCTATTTCAAACTTACTCTTTGTCAGTTGAGACTAAAAAAATAATTATACTACTTAACTTTTTTTTTATTCAGGTCATTATTTTCAAAGTACAGAATTTCAGTGATCTGTAATACCATGAGGTAATTTTTGTTCAAGTGAAACAAGGTTTTTTATGTTTCAGTCTAATAAGTTAAAGCTATTTTGGAATATAACATCTGACTGAAGTCTTAAGCTTCTTGTCAGGTTAACTGAGGCAAAGTGGAAGTTGTTACAGTCAAGTAACTCATTCATTCAAATGTCAAAATCATGGGAAGTTTGGACATACACTCTCAAAGATGTCATATTCTTTACTCTCTAGGGTCATTTGTTCTTTTTCCATGAATAAACATTAGAAAATATCCTTATTTAACAAAATATAGCTGACTCAATAAGATACTGGCCTTGTTGGATTTTGCCCTAGTCTTTGACAACTTGTTTGTCATCTCCTGCTTGACAATAAGTGTTTATAAACATTAAATAATGGAGTTAATGATATTTGAGTTGCAGTACATTTTAGGTTATAAAGCATTATGAAACATCAGGTCCCCTGATTCTCAAAATATCCCTGTGGAGTAATTATTGTAGGTTATTTCTCCTACGTTTTCTCAAATGGTAAAAAATGGAATTAGTATTAAACAAAGTTACTGTTTCTTAATGTTTTTACTATGTCATGTTTTATAAAATGCATTACATCTAGAATTCCATAGATGGCAGATAGCTTTTGAATCACTGAACCAAACTTTTTTTTAACAGATGAGAAAAATTAAGTCCATAATGGTGTAGTGACTTGTCAAAGACATAAATGATTTCTGGCTCCCAAACTCAGTTACTTTTTACTAAACTTGCCAACACATTGTTCAAAAGTAAATCT
The DNA here is from genome assembly GCF_000327345.1 of Myotis davidii. NCBI lineage: Eukaryota > Metazoa > Chordata > Mammalia > Chiroptera > Vespertilionidae > Myotis > Myotis davidii. Next base: position 3,097,207 of record NW_006294243.1, on the reverse strand, counting down.
CAAGAACTTTCTGGTCAGGCCAGTGAATGATTGAACACTAAATAAATGGATGATCTGACTCAGTTTATGTTATACGCAGACTTATAAAAATAAGTTAAGAATAAACATTTTCTTTCAGGAGAATTTACATTTTTGTCAAGAGTAAATTTTCATAGCAAATTAAGATTTTTTGGTGAATTTGTATTGAGTTTCAAAAATATTTTTTATTGTTTTGCAATAATATATTTTGTATTAAGTGAAGATCACATGTTACTTCACTTATAAGGATACATTGGTTATTTACTCAATATTTAATTAGAAGCAGTTGCTAAAGGAAATATAAAATAATGATTGTTTTAATAAAAATATTTTGCAAATATATTTATATGCAAATCATGGCATAGTATTCAAATAGTATTCAATCTGATTCGGAAGTATTTCAAATACAGCTGAATAAAACATTTCTAATTATTTTATTTGCTATTAATTTGATAGCTTATAAAACAGAGAGATTAATTCTCCTTGTGGTTTTGTATTTTCTCCAAATTATGATACTTTTCTTTGTGTATGTACTCTGAATACTCATGATTTATTACATTATATTGAATTTTAAGAGAAACTGAAAACAAAATGCATCAGTGAAGCACATCTTCTATGTGTACCCCAAAAGGCAATGTACCAAAAATTGCAACAGTTCTTGAAAACATACTTAATTGAATAGAGAAGCTGCCTGGGGGAACTGAGCAACAAGTTCCTTATTGTCACAGTGGCAACACTTTTCAAAGAACATTGTTTTTATATTGGGTTGAAATCATGATAGGAATACAACTATATGTTCTGCGGTAATTTGCTTTGTTGAAAACAGAGATACGTGGTTTTATTTTAAAGATGCTAGTATAAAAAGCCTGTAATAAATTTCTTGTAAGCAACTACTTAATGCTTTTACCCAATTTATGGCAACGAGAGACTAAGGAAGTTTAGGCATCAGCTTCTAACAGGATATCTTTCTCTTAAGCTCATTTTTTTCTGCTTAGTGTTCTTGATATTTATTCATGTGATGTTTTTAGGACACTATTCTTAGCTCTTTAAAAAATCTCTTTAGGTAAGTAGGTGGAATAACTGAGAAGTTTCATTTGAATAATTTTATGCTATAAATATGCAATTGTATTTTAATAATCATGCTTTATTCTTATGCTTTTCTATATTTTAGAGAATATTTTATTTTTATTATATCTAAATTTTAAAATTAGCAAAATTATTATTTATAAAGACATTTATTTGAGTTTGAAATTGTAATGTCAGAATAACTTACCTTAAGCCAAACATTGCATAAAGAGCCTTACATTAAATATTTTGTTGAATTCTCTAATCAAGCATTCGAGGTAGGTGTATTACAGACATCAGAACAGTGATTTCCTATGACTGCACAGCATGTTAGGGGCAAAGAGGTTTTTAGTCCTGGTCTGCTAATTATTTGCCTAAACCACTCTTAACTTTGACATCAATCTGTATTTTAAAATTAGTTCCCTATCTTTATTTTAAAATGCTCTTTTTATATATAAACATACAGAATTAATTTTCCTTTTCAGTTATGTTGCTGTTGCACCATTAAAACAATACAACTTTTAAAAAGAGACAGATGGAAAAATAGCAAATACTTCTTGAGTTCCTGTTATATGGCAGGCATGATGTTAGCTTTTACATAGGTTTTCCATTTAATACTCTGTAAGATATTCAGAGCTGTATATTGTAGTTTCCTCTCAACAGATGAGGAATCTTGTCCTCAGAGAGTTTAAGCACGTTGCCAAAGCTGCAGAAGTGACATATGATAGAGATAAGTTTTAAACTCAGCGCAGTAGAACATCCATAACTTTGTTCTTTACATCAGATCAACCATGTGTGACTAACTTTCTCTCTAAACAACCTTTCTCAGAATGGAAAGAGAATCAACAATGCCTGATGAATGCATATCAGTTGTTAGATTTGTAGAGGTATTTTCATTGTTTATGTCATTTAATTCCCACAAAGTATGTGATGTAGGAGTCATTATTTTACTTTTACTACTAAGAAAACTGAGGTTGAGAAACTTTACCTAATTTACCCAAAGCCTTATAATACAAATCAGTAGCTTTGAATACAAAATCGTCTGATTCTAAAATCTCTGTAGACCTTGATTTGGAGGTTGTTTTAAAATGTAGAATAAGCAAATATAGTTCAGTACATTCAAGGAAGAGAAGAGAAATCAGTTAGTATTTGGTGTCAGCATACATGAAACTGGTAGTCTTGACTATGTAAGAACTAAGAATCTCATCTTCCTTTTAGACAGGTCTGAATTTTTCTCACAGAGTGAAAACTCAAGAAATCAGGTAAAAAGATCAAATGATTCTCCTGTCACTGATTTCCACACTGGGACTGTTGTAAATTTGTCATCTCAACTTAAAACTCAAAATTGCTGTCCACATACCTGGAAAATGTGTAGCTTATTAACTGGATATTCAAATTTTTTCTCATATAGTAATGAAAATATATTTCAATACTTTTTATAGCATTTATTTCCATTCTTACTCACAGGCTTTAGGCCAAAACTTGGCTACTTAGCAGCCATAGTCATTAAGTAGAGTTTGATTCTAGAATTCTATTTCTGTTTAAAGAACAAAAATTATTTTTAAAGTGTTGTGCTTTTAAAAAAAATGTCTGGAAGTCCCTGACTGCTTTGGCTCAGTGGATAGAGAATCGGCCTGTGGACTGAAGGGTCCCAGGTTTGATTCCAGTCCAGGGCATGTACCTTGGTTGTGGGCACATCCCCAGTAGGAGGTGTGCAGGAGGCAGCTGATGGATTTTTCTCTCATATCAATGTTTCTAGCTCTCTATCCCTCTCCCTTCCTCTCTGTAACAAATCAATAAAATATAGTTTAAAAAATTTATGGAAGAATAAATTGTGCTTTTGCTTTTTTGGTTCTAATTAAATTTGGTATTGAAAGATTTGTCATTTTATGGGCATTCTGTACATATAATAGCAATAAATTAACGACAGCTTATTCAGGTATTTTGGCTGTTTATTAACTGAATTATTTATTATACTTGGCATTTTAGTGTTCTGAATAAAATGATAAGTTGAACTAAAACACTGAGTTTTTTAGAGTCGGGTAATAATTTCTTGAGTTGGGACTAGGGTATCTTTCTTGAGGCTCTTTCTCATAATATCCACTTGGTAAAACTGCATGCTAATTGCTTCCACTCAGTTGATTTACATTGTTGAATTTCACAAGGCAGGAAAGGGTATATTTTGGGTAGTAGGGATCTTGAAAGGAAAATATATCAGTAGTGGCCACAGGCACTCTAGGAATGCTGACTATTAATAAAGTGGGCAGTAGGTTCCATACCTTCATGATCTTGAAGTGGAATATTCATTCAATGCTAAGTTTAGTGGGCTTTTATCTTCAAGACTGTTATTCTTACTCACTTCAGGCCTCACTCCATTATAAACTGGTTGATCTCTCTTCATACACTTTGTACTCTGCTCTCTGCAAACCTTTTATTGCCATCAAACTGAATCCTCACCTTAAATTTGCCTAGTGACTCTTGTTCTCTCTTATCCAAGACTTTCAACAGGACATTTCCCATGTGCCTTCATGCTTAGCATTTTACACAGCTGGCAGAACTGGTGTTCTACTAGCACTTCATCATCTCCTTACTCTCATTCTTCTAACTTTGAAACTGACCTCATGCGAAAGTATTTCAATCTTCGGCAGGTGTCAAAATCTTTACTTTCACAGATTGGTTTCATTCTCACTTCCTCTCCTCCAGTATACTTCAGTAACCCACTCTCTGGTCTCAAAAAACATTATCCTTCCCAGAACTATTTTACTTTTAATATTTAAACTCCAAGACCCACTCCCTAAATACTCCTCTCTAACTTAATCTCACTGGCGTCCCTTATTTCACATCTTAAAACACTTAGACCATTAACTGCTCCCGCCTTTCCTTGTCATTCCACTTTTTTGCATATAACCAGAATCACATGGTCAGACAATTCACTTGCTCTCTCACTAGGGCTTTCCATTTCTTTCTTTTTAAAAAATATATCTTATTGAGTTTTTACAGAGAGGAAAGGAGAGAGATAGAGAGCTATAAACATCGATGAGAGAGAAACACCGATCAGCCGCCCCCCGCACACTCCCCACTGGGGATGTGCCCACAACCAAGGTACATGCCCCTTACCGGAATCGAACCCGGGACCCTTCAGTCCGCAGGCGAAGGCTCTATCCACTGAGCCAAACCGGTTTCGGCAGGGGCTTCCCATTTCTTTCTCTCTTGCTCTCATCCCTTTGCCAGTCCCAGTGGGTGGATCCTCACATCACTTGTAAGGAAGGCGCTGCTAGAGAAAACGGCAAGGTGCTGCAGACCCCGAATATTTACCCCTGGATGATTTCCAACCTAGCTGAGTACTAATCAAAATCATTGGCATTAACTGGCCCCCTTTCTCATTGCTAATCAAAAGCACTCTCATTCTTTTCAACTTTGAAGCATATTATATGCTCCCTCAATATGTAAGAAATTGCCATACTATCTACTTAACAAAATGAATAAAGCCTTTCAAACAGTCTTCCTTGACTTCCTGTAACCCTCCATTATATACGTACATGGGGGGGGGGCGTAGGTTTACAGTTGTGAGTATCCCAAAGTTTATTATTTATTAATTATCATATTATTTTCCATACAAACAACTGTAAACCTACTTTTGCCCAAATATAGATATAGATGGTATAGATATATGTAGATCTAGATATATCCATTTATAGCCTACCCCTTTCTTTCCCGTCTTCAATCCTGGTTCTCTGATTCCTCCATGATCTGGGTTTGTCAGTTAATTATTCTTCTCTGAAAGTATAACTTTATGTTGCTCCCTGTGACACTCCCACCCTAAAAATCTAAGTATCTTTTTATCTTGTATATCAGTCTGGGTTGCACAGAAAACAGATGGAATACTAAAATTAGTTTCGTTTGAGTACTTCAGTAGAATTTCATAAAGGGACTGTTTACAGAGGTGTAGGCAGGGTGTAGGTAAAGCATAAGGAACAATGAAGTACCAGGGTCTAGTAACAATGGGGCACTTTACCATCCAGAGGCTAAAAATGTGAGGGGATGGTGTAGTGACTGGAATAGAAGGCAAAGAAAGGGCCTCCTGAGAGTGGCTGTGACCTTTGGTTGATGAATGCAGTCACTGATAGATATAGAACTAGGGCAATAAATCCCAAGAACTCAAAATCCTAATCTCTCTCCTTTCTTTGGTTTCCTACCAGTGTTTTTCATGCCCAACAGGCAGTCAGTGGTCAAGGGAGCTGACTGAGTTAGTGTGTCAGCCTTGCAGGGCATAGAGCCAGTTAGAGAAGGGTCTAAGTTGAATCCAGATAGGCAAATGGCAGATACTTATCATATTTTGATTTTCTTTACTGTTTTAGCTCCTTTTTTTTAAAAAAAATATATCTTATTGATTTTTACAGAGAGGAATGGAGAGAGATAGAGTTAGAAACATCGATCAACTGCCTCCTGCAAACCCCCTCCTGGGGATGTGCTGGCAACTGAGGTACATGCCCTTGATCAGAATCGAACCTGGGACCCTTCTGTCCGCAGGCGGTTAGGGCTGATTTAGCTCTTTTGAACAACTGTTTGCTCCCAGAATATAGGCTCCTCTTTTGGGAGGCTGTTTGGGCAGCTGCACCTATTGCCCCAGCCCAGAATGATTTTCCTTTTCTTCCCAAGTTGCTGAAATCCATCTCCATTAGCCAATTCAAATGTTTATTTCCTAATATTATTTGCTCATTATTACCAGATAGTTAATCAGCCCCTTCCTATTTTTCCAAATATTCTTTACATATCTCCAGCAGAGGAATTTTTCTATTTTTTTATGATCTGAGAAATAACTTTATAGCAAGGACTCTATATTGTTTATCATTTGTCTATACAAGTTCCGTATTCATTGTTGCTTGGTGCATGTTAGATACTCAAAAAGTATGTGCTTTATTCATTTGCATGTTGTCTGTTTTTCTACTGTTATGGAGACCCTTATTGCTAACTGCTGTACTAGGGTTATCTATATGCCTAATATAGTTTGTTGTGGGTAATCTTCTTGGTAAATAAATGACTATATTTAAAATAAAAATCACTTTCTAAAAGGTTCAGTAGTACCAGTTGCTGTGCTTTATCTTGCGTTGCATACATTGAGAAGGGTGACCTGGGAACAAGGTCACAAAGAAAACATTGGCATCAAAGACAATTTAAAGGAAGGCGTGGGCAGAGGACCACATTGCTTCTTTGAAAAAAGAAGCCTTTCTTTTTTCAGTGCTTTCATTTTACTGCAAATGCACAGAGACAGGAAAAGTTATGTAGGGACACTCATAATCGAAAGAGACAAATTTACCACTAAAGCAACATGTGGAATATTCTAAAATTGTGGTGGTGCTTTTTATGGCAAAATTTAAAATTATCTAAGACCATATAGAGCTTTGAATTTAAATATATACATTTAGTCTATTCTATGTTTTTCTCTTTAATGTTTCCTATCGATCATTTATGCTTTACAGTGACATATTTAGCTGCCTCTCCTCTTGGTTACCTCAGAAGGGGTTGGCATTCTTGTATTGAGAACTGTGTTCAAGTAGGGTTTGTCAAGTTGATCATGTGGAATATCATCCTTTAACTTTTAGGATCGTGCTCTTAAATGATTTCATTGTTTGCACACTGTACAGGCATTCTGCATGGCTTACCTTGACAGAGAGGATGAAATGGACTAAATATGTATGCTCTGACTTCAGTGCTCTTGCTCACCGCCAGGTTATGGAAAGATTCCACATTAACCCTATCATGGCAATTCTGAGAAAAGAACTTTTTATTTTCTTAATAAACCCTGTTAGGTTTTGCTCTGAGAGATTTTTTTGGTTGTTAATCCTCACCGAAAGACATTTTCCCACTGATTTTTAGAGAGAGTGGAAGGGATGGGGTGAGACAGAGAGAGGGAATCATCAATGTGAGAGAGACACATCGACTGGTTGCCTCCTGCATGCGCCCTGACTAGGGCCAGCGATCTAGCCTGAAACCTAGGTACATGCCCTTGACTGGAATTGAACCTGGGACTATTCAGTTGGTGGGTCAACACTCTATCCTCTGAGCCAAACCAGCTTGGGCTTAGATATTTTTCAATATATATTCTCTCCCATATATCTTTTCTTCACAGTTCTCAGCATTTTGTATTTGAAAAGGATAAGAACAAATCTGCTTTCTTTATTTAAATTTGCAGACAAAGAAATGTAAGTGATGCTTTATTTTTATTTAAGCCACATTGAAATATATGTTTCTATTCTTATGTGTTGCTATTTTTGCTTCTTACAATGATAAAGTCATGTTGTTTTTTAAAAAATGTGAAATTAACTAGATGTGAAGACTATTTTTTAGCCACCAACAGTAATTAAAAGGTGGTTTTATTCCCTAACCACACATTACATTTCACACTTTCCTGATTGGATTTTGCTCCCAAAGTGCTCATTGAATGGGGATTTAAAGTTTATTTTCAGGTAGCTCCTTTGTGTTTATACTGTTTACTTTTAAATTCTTGAAGAAACTATAACTAAATGCCAATGTCGAAAATTTTCAATACTCTAAATAAAAGTTTTTATATTTGTTGAAATATGTCGGAGACTAGCATTATCTGTTTTCTTTGCCCTTTAAAAATATTAACATAGAATCTCTCTGTTGTTTCCTGTGTGCTGACCATGTTCCCTCTATTTCGTGAGGGGGTTATAATACCAAGCAACAGAATTACCAGAACAAATAAAACGATGATGAGGAAATTGTCTTAAAGAGGGACATTTTTGTAATGGAGAAAGTAGTGAGATACAAGAGGAAAAAGGGTGACAGTTTGAGGTTTTTTGGAAGTGTTTTGAGAAAAACATTTGCAAATATGTGCAGCTTGTTTGTGAGGAAAAAAGGCAGGTATAATATATCTATATCAAGGTGACCTACCATCCATGAAGTTTCAATCGCACTGTACGTGCGCCCGCATGTGGTATTTTGTGGAAGAGCCACACTCAAGGGGCCAAAGAACCGCATGGGGCTCTCGAGCCGCAGTTTGCTGACCACGGACCTACCTGGTTAGGAATCAAAAGCACTTGTAAAAGCACCCCACTCAAAGGGCCACTGGACAGTTACAAACCCTGCTTCTGGTGGATTTTTTTAGTGTCTAACCAGGAGACATTATTGGTTGTATTGTATCTTTTTTTGTATGTGTCCATTTTAAAATATGCTAATATTGGCAACCCAGTGTTTCTCCTCATTATACTTTTGTATTCCATTTTTCAAATAGTAACTCTCAATGGCTTTTTGATATTTTCCTTCTACGGTGTTTTTCAGAAAAACATATATTCATTGTTTTAAGCAATCTGAAGTTATACAATGAATAAAAATAGCTTTAATTTTTGTCTGCTTACTGTGTATAAGGCCCAACACTAACCATTCTTTTTTATTTTCATTGTAAAAAAATAAAATTTTACTTCACCTAAGTCTGAATCTATTAGTGTGTGTTATGGTATACAACATTTTTGTATTTTTCATTTGAGGCAGTATTATAATCATTGTAATTTATTATACTGGTATATTTATCAGCTACATTACCCTATATAAGAGGTAATATGCAAATTAACCCTCACACCCTCACAAGATGGCTGCCTATGACCAGGCTGGCAAGGGGAGCTGTAAGAGATGACCAGGCCGGCAGTGGGGGCAGTTAGGGGTGACCAGGCCAGCAGGGGAGGTGCAGTTGGGGGAGATCAGGCCAGCAGGGTCAGCAGTTAGGGGCACTAGCCCAGCAAAGGGGGGACAGTTGGGGGTGACCAGGCAGGCTGGCAGGTGAGCAATTAGGAGCCAACAGTCAAGGATTGTGAGAGAGATTTCCAGCAGTCGGACATCTCTCGAGGGGTCCTGGATTAGAGATTGTGAAGGCTGGGCTGAGGGGACCCCCCCTCCCATGCATGAATTTTATGCACTGGGCCTCAAGTAAATACATAATACAAATGCTGTTTTGTTCAACTTACATACAGTGGGGCCCTGACTTCCGAGTTTAATTTGTTCAGAGACCGAGCTCGTTAAGGAGCTAGTTAACTCAAATTACTCTATCAACTCAATGCAAAAAATCAGCTGAGAGACAGCTGGTATCTCAAAAAACTCGTTAGACCAGACACTCGTGTAAGTCAAGGCCCCGCTGTATATGTAATTTAAAGTTTGAGTCATTAAAATTCAAGCAACAGTTACAGTATATGATTTTACAATGTTTTACATATTTACTTTGTTTTTTAATTTTTACTATAAATGCAAGATTTCTTTAAGCCTTTTATTTTTTATTTAAACTTATTGAGGTAACATTGGTTAATAACATTATGTAAGTATCAGGTGTACAACTTTTTAACACATTATCCTTATATTCCACTGTGTGCTCCCCACTCCACGCCCCCCGCCCAGAGTCTAGGCTCTTTCTGTCACCATATATTTGACCCAATTTACCCTCATTTTCTCCTCCCAGCCTGGTTCTTCCTGATATGTATTATGTATTATATAAACATTAAGGGGCAGGTATCACTAACCCTACTTTACAAATTCTGCAAAAAAGAGAAATATACCTTTGGATCATAGATATATAAGAATGCTAATTTTGATTATCATATATTTTTTTCTGTTCTATTCTTCTATCTTCTTTCTGTTTCTTTCCTTCTGTGGTTCCGAAGAACTGTTGATAGATCCAGCACAATGCGTCACAGTTCTTAAAACAACATGAGAATAACACTAGTACATATGAAAAAAACTCATTGTTAACAAGGGTGTTTGGAAATAAATAAGATACATTTTAAAAAATCAGAAGCGATTGATTCAGGGGTAAGGAGGAAAAAGAATTAAGGATCGGGATTATTAGGAAATATAATGGTTATAATTAAATTGTCTACTCAATTGGGAAATAAAGATAATTACTAAAAGTCTATTAGCTCTTCTCACCTAGTTCAGGTATCTTTTATAATATAAATATTTTAAAAGATCCTTTTAACTTAGGGACAAAGAAGATAAGAAAACTACACCCACACTGTGAACTTTCTTATGTTGCTGGTAAAACCACAGTATGAAAATAGTATTAACATACAATTCACTTTGATGTCATTATTGGCTGGAGCCAATATTAGTTTGGGCAATATGTATTAATGGTTGCTGTTAGGTATATTCTTGTATTTCCCTGCTCCTGGTTCTCTGACCCACATTTTTCACTTTGTGATGTGGAGATGTAGATTTGTCAGGTGAATGCCAATGTCTTAATTCTGCAAGGACACTCACTCTTTCTAGGTAGAAGTGCCAAAAGTTCACTCTTTTTTTAAAAAAATAAATTCTTTATTGTTGAAAGTATTATATATGTCTCCTTTTTTCCATTGACCTCTCCCCGCCTACTCCTGACCCCCAGCACAGGCCCTCACCCCCCTATTGTCTGTGTCCATTGGTTATGCTTATATGCATGCATATAAGTCCTTTGGTTGATCTCTTACCCCACCTTCACACCCTCCCCTACCTTCCTTTTGCAGTTTGATGGTCTGTTCAATGCTTCTATGTCTCTGGATCTATTTTTGTTCACCAGTTTATGTTGTTCATTATAGTCCACAAATGAGTTAGAACATGTGACACTCACTCTTTCTATGTAGAATTGCCCAAAGTTCACTCTTGAAGTAAAAGCTCTAGGTCCTGATTGGAAGTCACCAAGGATATGTTGCTTTTGCCTTTTCTATTTCTGTTCTTGTTGCTTTGTACAAAAGTCCCTATTCAGGTGCCTATTCAGTGCACCTTTTGTTACCCATTTCAAATGATCTCTGTGAATCTTTTTCCTCTACAGTAGCATGAGGGTGGGAGTCTCCATTCTTGTCTCTTTAAAAGAATATCACCCAGCCTGATGGCATGGTAAGAAGGCCTTTTCGTTATGTTTGTTTCCTTCATCTTTCTACTGTATATATAAGCCTTGGGACAGAGCCTTACCAAGGAACTTTGCTACTTAATTTAAAACACAATTCTGCATATGAGAAGATTGTCTTCCTCCCATCTAGAAATGACTGTTGTTCACAGTCCCCTTCTTATTATTCTCCATTTATTCCTTCAGCCTTTCTTTTCAATCTCCCTTTTGTTTTAACTTTTTTCCCTTCAATTTCATACCATTCTTTAATTACAAAGTTAATTACTGGGGCTAATATTAGCCTGAGTGGTGGCATGAAATCTAAAACATAAAAAAATGAAAAAAAGCTATTGAGTCCTTGGAGGTCAAAATTGGGATGAAAGAAAGCTTCTTAAAATAGACAAAGTAAAAATGTGAAGGGCTGGTATAGTTGTCATTTTTTTTCTCAGTACCTAGTACCAAGTATACGTAAATGATGTCCTTATTTACTTAACATCCTTTGAAATTTTGAAAAGTCAGTTCAGTGTCAATATTCACAATCCTTAAACATGAGTTCAGAAGAGCAAAAGGAGCAGAGCCTGTGATCTGAAATCTCAGGCACAACTTTTCACGGTGGTGTCTTCACATGTAAAGTGAAGGATGCCTGTGACACCGCAGACTGTTATGTGGAAATAAGAAATATGTGACATGTATACAGTGCAGTTCATGTTCTATAACGTAAGTGCTCAAGACAAAGGCAGTTTGGCTAACTTATTGTATTTTATTAGTGCATGCCCTGTGTCTCGTGGGATACGTAATATTATTAAAAATTAGGCTGTAGTAAGAATAAAAAGCATTTATTTGAACATAGGAGGGGTTGCAATCCAGATTCGGGGCACAGATTCAGGGAGCAAAGTGCTCAATCGTGCTCTGAAGAAACAAAAGCAGGGTTTATAAAGGGCAAAACCATGGTAGCTATCCTCACTTAGGTCCTTCATGTAAGAAAGGATGCTGGCGAGGTCAGGTGGGATTGAATAGGCCCATTATGTAAGTGAAGGATGCTGGCTGTCAAAATGGATTGGTTCCTTTCAAGGTGAAGAAAGCAGATGGTCTGCTCACCACGATGAGAAGTCAAGTTCACATATGTCTGTATAGCAATCCTTGACTCAGAATGTTGGTTGTGCACCATTGAGCTGGGTTTAGCAACATGTCAGTAGTTCAACACTAGTTCCAAAACCAAGATTTGATACCTGGTTAGGCCCCGCTTCCTCAATGTCCTCCTGACTCAGTTTTATGTCACTCTCTTAGCACTGCTTATTCCATTTTATTTTCTATATTATCACTAAGATAATGCCATGTTTAGGAGTGATCAAATGTGTTTGTTACAAAGTACGATCACTCTAGGTCAGATGTGTGATTCAGGAACACACACTTTAAATCACTTTCAGCAGGTGGTTCTAATACTGTTGAAAGACCTCTGTGATTAGGTGTTGAGTCATGGGACTTGACCTTCTTGAGTCCATTTCATCTTTGATGCTTACTAACATGTTGCCTTGATCTAGTGATTGAAACACTTTAAGCTTATTTTAATACAGGGATAAATGAGTTGCATACTTAACATATAGTAAACACTAATCAAATCACACAATTAGAGTCTAGTGGGAATATTTCTACATAAAGAAATAATTTGATGACCTCCCCAGAGAAGATTATAACACCGAGATTAAAGAAGAAATCCTATTGTGACCAGGGATTATGTGAAAATGTAACAACTCTTTCATCCCTTAACATTATAAATCCATACTTGAGTGGAAGAGTGTTTATCAAAGATGGGCTTCTAAATGTATTTTCAAAGCTCCTTTCTCTCATTTATGTGTGCTCTATGTCTTTTCTCTATTTTTCACAAAAGGATAACATTTACACACAGCCAGGGAGACACAGAGAGAGAGACACAGAGAAAAAGAGAAAGATGGTCTTAAATGAATAACTGGGAACATTTGTGGTAAGATTGTTGACATAAGAGAACATCAGGGAAATAGTTGGCAAATTGTGTATTTTTAAAAAATTTCTAAAATAATGATATTCGTTTGATTTAAATTATCAGTGAGTGGAAAGTCTAAATACCTTAATTCTATTTTATCTGTCCCTCTGCCCTTATAATTCTAATAATTATTTTCCAGCTTTTCTCAAATAACTCATATATTGTGTAAGTTTTCTGAAAGCTATACTTTATTCAAAAATACAAATAAATATATTTTAATATATTTTAATGACACTTAAATGACACAAATTTTAGCTATTATCTGTCTTCCTCTTAACCTGTATTTTCCTTTCTGAGTCTGGATCGATACTACTATCCCTCTTGAAAGAAAAGTACAAAGACAAGTAGAGAATGAAGAGGCCAGTAAGAGAGTTTGCTCCATCATTAATGTTGTCAGTATCTAGTTAAGTTAGATATTGAAGAAGAAATCAACTACCTTCTCCTCCACTATCAGCATCAGGAAGCCCGTGTCATTCTGTCACTTGCTGCCCTCACAGTGAGGGAGAAAAGAAATTGGCATCAGCCAGCCTTACTGACTGTACCTCCTTTCGACTAAATAAAAAGCAAAGATTCCAAACCTTAGATTGATTTCAGTAAAACCAAACCTTCAGGCAGTACAAATGAATAGAGTTCCAGGATTCTCAGATCATGGGGGATAAAATTCCATGAGTTCTCACATAATAAGAAATATGAGCACATACATACTGAATATTCAGGAGCTTAATAATGAGCCTGAAAACAAAGGAACATTTCATGCAAAGAATTTGAAAAATACAAAGAAAATGTGACTTCTTTATAGTTAAAATTACATTTTGGTCTTGTGCTTTTACTAAATCTTCCTTTGAGATATGAGAAAGTAAAATGACTAACCCAGTGAAGTATTTGGCCACTGAAGATATCAGGCACATAAGCTGATCAGAGAATTAAGAGTTCCTTATTTGGAACGCCTTGCCTTTGTTAGCGTATTTGTTTATTTGGATCAACAAGTCTATTCACTGCCGCTGTTACCTGGAACTGACATGACAGAGACTCATTATTGCAGATCAGTGTCTGAAAGTGAGCAGCACTTATAGATAGCAATTCTTGTTTTCCTTTCCAAATATTCCCTTGAGTGAATAAAAGCCAAGGGCTAGATACTAGAGGAGAATGAAGGCACCTCAAACAAACAAACAAACAACAGGCTTAATCCTTTTTTCACTCTGGTGTTTAGAAGGAGCAGATTACCCATCCTTGGAATAGATGTTCTGCTACTTTGCATTCTGATTATGGGAGCTGATGGCAAGGGCGCAAGCACATTCCCAAAGTTTAATAACAACGCATATTTCCATTATTTTAGAAACAAAAACAGAAGTGTTCACTATGTGCAGCACTGTAATCTCTGCTGAGGTGACATGCCTTAAATCCAGCAGAAAGAATACAGGCATCAGAATCTATGTGCAGAGAGATTTTAGTACATGAACATTTTATTACATGATGTAAGAAGTGATACTACAGGAGTTTAGCATAACGTCAAAACTCCTTGTACAAGATCAGATTTAAATATAGTATCGTGTTTTAATCTATTTTTGTCTTTGTCAAATTGACAATCATCTTTTGTCTTGTAATTAAATATCAGTTTGGACCCTCAGGCCTCTGAGACAAATTGGTTGTATTTTTATATGTTAAACACTGACTTAATTCAGTTCAATCTTTTAATTCTTCTTCCTTTAATTACTTAGTAGCTCAAACTAATAACTGGTTTTGTTTCTTTAAACTTATCATGTAGTCTTGCCAAAGCAAATTGCTATATCTGATTTCATGTGAATGCCAAGTTGCTTAGCAACTTAAATCTGCCTTATATTTCATCTTTTTGCATGCTCTTTAATCTCTAAATTTTTATCAGGGTATAATTTTAGTCATATATCTATATCTATTCAAAAATTTTTATTCACGGAGTCAGCAGTTTGTTCTCCATTAACTTTGTAGGTGTGTGCTGGTGTGGCGCAGGGGTGAAGGGGAGGGAGAGAAAGAGAAACAGAGAGAGGGAGAAAGAGGCAATGAGAAAGAGAGAGACAGAGAGGTGATTAATGTAAGATAGAAGTGGGAGTCAGAAGAGCAAAGAGAAGATAATAAAATAATGCATTTATAATATCCTATTCTTGTTTCTTTAGGCTCATAAAATCTTATTCCTTTTCCACCTTTCACATGTGGTTCACATGTTCTGTTCTGTCTTCCAGGTCCCCAGGCTCTTGTTTCTAACCCCAAGAAGAGGGGGTTTAGTCATCGGTTGTAGTCCCTGCACTATTTCATGCATAATTGGCATTCAGGCTCAGAAGACCCTTAAAACAGATCCGAGTCAGAGCCTTGTGTGGCTTTATCCCCAGAGAGAAATTATCCCTTTGGGAGGTTTGTCATCTTTGGCAGGAAGAAAATGCTGTTACTATTTTGTGCTTTCATTGTGTCCTGGCAGACAGGCAGTGACTTTTCAGCCAGGTCTATAGGCTAATTGTAGAAATGATGAAAAATGGCAGAATTGAAGGGAAAAAAGGTGTCTCAAAGTAAGTGACAGTTGTCACTTTGCTTTTTTTCTGCTATTTGCTGTAAGAGGCACCCAACTATAAGGGAGCATTTGAAGGAGAAGAAAGATTTGTTTCATACATGAATAATATTGAAAGGAAATTAGCTTTAAATATTAGGGTGCATTCCTTCAGAATGTAATTACCCTACATTACCCCATCAGTCACTCTTCTTTATCAGAGGCCAAGAGTAATTTCTCCAGCACCACCGTTCTTCCATACCCCCTCTCATAAATGCATACTCAGAGGTGTGTTGCTTACAAATCAGGAAAACAAATGGCGACAGGGAGAGTGAGTGCCCATTAATTTTGTACTTTCTTTTTGAGAACAAATGCTTCAACCCAGCTATTATTTGTCTCAGGCATGAAAGCAACCTTTGAGCTTAATGCTGTGAATTGTTGGCTTCAACTTTCTTTATTTTTTATTTTTTAGATCGGGGCTCAAATTTTAAATAGGCGGTGACAATTCTTGTTTAATGTGCACTCAATTAATTTTAGCTTTTGCTTACGGAAATTTGCGGGGTGTTTTGGGGTTGTTTTTTTTTTTTTGACATCCTAATGTTTTTCAACTCTGCTTTTTAAAAATTTCTGTTTATAAGCTCTGCAATGTATGATTAATCCTTTTTTATCGGGTTCATTTCTTCTGCATCTCGCCCAGTTGCAAAATTTCAAAGGTATAGTTTTTTCTACGATTTTAAAAATGAATGGCACATGAAATTGTGCTTTTCTAAGTGCATTACAACAGAACGCTTTTGTCCAGTCCAAATGCCACCGAGCTTGACAGCTGTGTGTTTACAGCAGTCCTAACCCTCTTCCTAACTGCCCTCCTGGTGATTTGAGTAAGTAACCTAGAGGATGTGTGTGACCTTATTTTCCCTAAATCACATCTGTCAACATCAGGCAACATATGGTTCCTCCCAAGCCCCTATATGCATCTTCTTTTCTTGGCCATTTATACTTATCCTTTCTTCAAACCACTTGAAAATACATTATCTCTGCCATTACCTGGGCTGTAAAACCTAATATACATCCAATGGAGCTGTATCTATCTGGATGCTCCCCAGCTTCTAATTCTTTGAGCACCAGAAAGGAGCTCTGTTATAAGTGGGAAGAGTGCACTCTCTCCAACTTTATGCCATACCATGTCCTTGGACCTCTACGTCTCTTTGTGCTAGAGACTCACAATGTGAACACACTGTGTTTCCCTCAACATCCTTGTGGCCTGAGTAGAGACAGGTGCCATCCCATCCACCACCTTCCTGTGCCTTCGTTTCTTGTAGGCTGAAACTTCTCTTTTTCCACCTAATACTACAAAGGCTTCCGTGCCTATGACTTGAGATGAATAAATTATGGGGCTTGTGTGTTCAGTAGGGGTGAGGGGAAGTATGCTACCTATTAGGAGCAACTGGCCCAAACCATACTCAAAACAGGAGCATCCATATCTATTTGGTGATAAATGGAATTCATCTCCACAGAATAGCTGGGGAATGTGAGATTTAAAATGTTATTCCCAAAGCAGTTTGGCTTTCGACTTGGTGATGATCTATTACAACACTGAGTGAGGAAAGTTGCTTCTGGCAAAGGATTCCAGGTCAGTTGAAAGGGTCTGTCCTCTCTCTGTTAGAGAGGGACACATGCCAGGAGAAAGTCACTGGGGTGAGTATATCAACTTTCTAAAATTGCTTCCTCTCAGTGAGGATATTCTTTGTTGTAGGTTGTATTTCTTTCTTATACCAGCACTCTCTGCCAAGGCCTTTCTGAGCTAAGACATTGTTTTTACACTGTTTTTTACCTTGTAGGAAAGACTTACCAATCAGACATGGCTGGTTCCAGGAAAGTCTGTTGCTAAGAAGAATCAGTGAAATTCCTGGGTGGATATTTGGCACCTAGACTAAGAACATCCTGGTTTTTAAAAGTTTTAGTATCTTTATTTTTTTTAAAGAATATAACTGATAGAGAGCCAGCTAGTGAATGGTTTTAGATTAGAAAAATAAATCCTTCAAACTGATATGTTTCCAACTTTTCAAAAGTATGTGTGTGTGTGTGTGTGTATATATATAAATTGATTTCAGAGAAGGAGAGCGATATAAACATCAAAGATGAGAGGAGAATCATTGATCGGCTGCCTCCCGCATGCCCCACACTGGGGATCTAGCCCACAACCAGGGCATGTGCTCTGATCAACAATTGAACTATGACCTCCTGGTTCATTGGTTGATGCTCAACCACTGAGCCATACTGTCTGGGTAAAAATGGACTCTTATAAAGAATGTTCTTTGGTTCATTACAGCTTTCACATGTGTGCAGGGGATATTCTGTTAAAAATCACCTCCTCTTTGACTGTTAGGCTGTACTGTGTGCAACTGTTTCCCAGCAGTCCACTGCTTTATCACATCATTTGAAGTTGCTGTCCAGTGTATCTTTCAAATATTTATTCTGATACCTAGCATCAATAACCCTGCAGTAGACACAGACAACAGTGCGGTGATAGCCAGAGTAAAAGTGGGTGGGGGTAGGTGGAGGTGGGCAAAGCGGGGGGAAATGGGAACAGAAAGAGACTTTGCTTGGGGCAGTGGGCGCACGATGCAGTGTGCAGATGATGTTTTATTGAGTCATACACTTAAAACGTGTATGGTTTTGTGAACCAATGTCACCCCAATAAATTCAACAAAATAAATAAATAACCCTGCTGTAACTCACTCAATAATGGGAGAAATCCTGAACCTGGTTATGCTATGAATGTGGCACAAGAACTATTTATTTCGCTTGGCATTTGTGTTTCCTCCTAGAAACTCATGTAGAAAACCTGACCTGACAATATCATGTTACATATTTGTTCCATCAAACACAAATTTAACAGTAGGAAATAAAACGCTCTATTCACATAAGCCTTCAAAACATGTCCCGGTTGGGGTCTGGCTTATTTACACCTTTCCCTCCTTGTTTTCGTGCTTCTTGATGTAGGTTTCTTGTGTTTTACAGTGTTTACAGTCTTCTATGTAGAAGACAATCTGTTCTAGTGTGGGAAAATGATCAGAACTTTATTTTTATTTTCAACCCATCTTATTTTAAATAGATTTTTATGTGTATTATAATTCCCATAATTAGTAAGTAGGACAGTGTGTGTGTGTGTGTGTGTGTGTGTGTGTGTGTGTGTGGTAGGGTGTGTGTGTGTGTGTGTGTGTGTGTGATAAGTAAAAAGACGCACAGGTGGAGAATGAGTAGACATTTTTTTTTTTTTTTTGCTTTGAATGTGAAATTGACAAAGGTAGGAAACAAAGACATTTTTCAAAACTGTTTTACTAAGGGAATATATTGATATATGTCCAGCACGCCCATGATGGTATCAGATTTGTGGAGCATGACTTAGATCTTTGCTCTTAAAATTATGTTTTGGGGAAAGCTTCATATAATTTAACTAAACATCATGTTCTATTATGTTTTATGTTTTTTTAGTATTGGTCTAGTCAGCATTATTTCCAAAATAACCATCTTAGGAACACTGATGATGTTTTTTCCAGTTGAAAAAATTTCCCAAAAGATTAAAAAGTTGGAGGGTAGAAGAAGCCAGGACAAGTCGTTATGTTAATTAAAACTCTATTATCTGTGTTTTGATTATAAGTACTTGATACATTGGGAAACTAAGAAACAGTGTGCACAGATCTCATCCTGGGAGGTCTGAAGTTTAATAATTCTGATTACACTGTCAGTCATAAGCCGTACTTGTTCAATTGGCCTCTGGTGGCAATTTCTTTAAAACAGCCAAAGGACCTTATCATGCGGCATTATTCCAAAACATGTACAAAGATTCAGTGAAGCAAAACTTTTCTTCTCCTTCAGCTGCCATATTTGCAAATCCATTATGAATTTCTTTTATTTTTAAAGAGATAAGTCCATTATTTTGTCATGACCCTAAGCACAAAATTAAACCACCAATTCCACAACCAATAGCACAAACCAGTGGAGTCAATTGCAATTATTGGACTCTTTGCTGATTGTATTTTCTAAAGTGTAAAGTACAGTATATCAGTTTCCAGTATTCAGTTATAATTTTTTTTAGCATGTAAGCATCTACTAATTAATAGAAGAGTGCAAATTTGCTTTATTTCTAAAAGAATAAATTATATAAAAAGTCACATTTATAGAACTATGATTTTAGAATAGTATCTTAAAATCTTCATGTAACTATTAAAAATGACAAAATAGAACTTAGAAAAAGTATGAAATTAATATAAAATATGTTTTATAATTATATTATAGCTGTAATAATTCTCATGAACACACTAACATTATGAAAACTTTTTAAAAGATTGCCTGAGTTAAGTAATGAAAATATGGCTTTTAAAATGCAATGAACTACATGTAAAGACTATTGTTGCATTAGTGTAACTAATGGTTAGGATGTATGTTCTCTTTCAATGATCCAACACATCACAAATGTAGGTGAGAATTTTTCTATGACCCCCTCCCCAAATATCTTATCAATTATCTAGAATAGTGAACAATAGCTTAGTATATCCCAAAACATAAAAACAGAAGCGTCTGTGTATGTATTTTTATAACATAGAGTCAATTAAGTAGAGACATTTAATAAGCTACATGTTAAGTAGCATCAAAACTATTTATATGCCATAAATTAACTTTCCTTTTATATTACATTCCCTCATGCCATAAATCCTAATTTTCTATCACCAAGTACCTTGGCTCCAGCCCTTTTATGTTATTTCCGTCCCCAGAGACACTTGCTTCTGTTGTAGATCAATGATGTCCTTGCTGGCCACTCTTTCACTGTACTATTGTCCTTCATGACCTGCTGATTTTTCACACACGGAGCCCACATAAAAATATAATTATTACTAGAAGATAATAACTTTTGTACTTTTCTATTATGGGTCCCCTATGTCTTAAAATGTAAATTTCAATACAAATCCTAATAGTGGATTCTATGAGTTTGGACATAGGTAATAAAGCCTCTCTAATAATGGCAATTATAATAAGGGGCATCTCCATGATTATTTCAATTTATCAATGATGTTCCAATAAGAGGCAATTCTCACAGAAATTTACATATCACCCTGTATTTTAAAAGAAAATAAAACAAAATCAAGGAGCAAAACGATACTATGTTAGAAAAAAATTAGAAAAGGGAATCAAATGTACTGAATACATACAGTATGCTAAGAATAATGTTAATTTATTTGTTATTTAATCTTTAAAATTTTTTATTTTAATTGATGAGAGAGAGAGAGAGAGATTTGTTGGTCCACTTATTGATGCATTCATTGGTTGATTCTTGTATGTGCCCCAACCGGGGATCAAATCTGGAACCTTTGCATATCAGGATGATACTCTAATCAACTGAGCTACCTAGCCAGGGCCAAAAAATTGTTTTTAAATTAATATTCCTTTTTATAAACAAGAAATTTGAGGTTAAGTTTCTAAAAATTTTAAAATGTTTTATCCAGTGTTTTACGTTATAGCCTATATCCAATTCTTATAAATCAAGTTATATACAGTTACACATAATTCAGCCATGACCTCCTTTGAATTATCAAGAAAACTAAGACATACAAATTGAATTTTTAGAAAAATGAAAATGTACAGAGTCTATTACCCATCTTTTAATTTGTGTACATCTGCTATACCCTTATGGGACTCATATAATATGCTAACAAATATGTTATGTACTTGCAGAAAAAAAATAAAAATCCAAAAATATTTTTTCAAGAAACTCTCAACTCACTGGAGGAATAGCTTAGAATCAGTATGCTGAGTGGTAAAAGGATACATGGAGAATAGGTTACTGGTTCTCAAACGAAGAAATATATCATGCTATAGGAGAGGGATTTAATTTGGTTAATTTAACAGATGAATTTTGACATCTGTTTTGAAGAAGGAGTACATGTTGGTGGACAAAAGGGATGGAGGAAGGTATTCCAGATGGATGAGAACATGTTCAGATTAAAGAGATTGCATGAAATGTCCAACACTGTACTTGTTCATAATAAGGAACATGTGGGCAAAGGCAGTATTTCCCAGACCTTATATTCCATGGTGAGGAGTCTGGATTATGCAGGTGCAAAATGATTATAGTGGCGGTTGAGAATGACTATTCAAGAGGCAAATATAAAATATCATAGTGTTCATCAAACTTGAGAAAAGAAAGTCCGTTTGGTTGTTGCAATGATCAAGATAAGGTATCCTTAGGATTTGAATTGGGGCAATGCAATAAGGATCGAGAAGCAAAATACAAAAGCTCTCAAGATAAAGTTAGGTGATATAATTGAGAGGTCATGGTGAACAATTACACATGGAGTGAGGTAAAAAACAACTGTTGATAGAGTTTTCCAGATCCCCAATAATATAAAAGAGAGGATGATGAATTCCATTTGTTGATAGCTGAGTTTGAGATTCTGTGAAACATAAAGAGATAACTAGTAGCTAGCCACGTATATCATTAAAATGTGGTCTAGATCCGTGTAGAGAGGAAATTCAGAATCACAATGATAGCTCAATTTTGGGTGTAAAGAAAATAAATAGGGAGGATATTTCAAGGGAAACCTGAAGGAAAAGATAGCCAAGATTTGAATATATGGAAATACAGCATTTAAGATACATAGGGTGGTGGTGGTGGCGGGGTAGGGTGGGAGTAGACAGTAGAAAGAGAACTACGTGGTCTTAAAGAGAATAAACTAAGGAAGTGACTGTTTCAAATAGTACAGTGGTTCGTTACAATAAAGATAATAGATAAGAGTTCATTAACTTCAGCATTTAGATCACTGGAGACCCAGTGGAAGTTTCAGTGAAGCAGTAAGAAGGGCTGTCATTTTCTCTCAGTTTCATGAATCAAAAGAGACGCTGTAGAGCAGCGGTTCTCAACTTGTGGGTCGCGACCCCTTTGGGGGTTGAACGACCCTTTGACGGGTCGCCTAAGGCCATCGGAAAACACATATATAATTACATATTGTTTTTGTGATTAATCATTATGCTTTAATTATGCTCAATTTGTAGCAATGAAAATACATCCTGCATACCAGATACTTACATTACGATTCATAACAGTAGCAAAATTACAGTTATGAAGTAGCAACGAAAATAATTTTATGGTTGGGGGTCACCACAACATGAGGAACTGTATTAAAGGGTCGCGGCATTAGGAAGGTTGAGAACCGCTGCTGTAGAGCAATGAGTACAGTACTTATTAAAGAACTTGAGTGTGACAAATAATAAAGATAATTTAACTTATATTAGTTGAATGTTTAAGGTTTCTTTAATTGATTTATTTGTTTCCTTGAAATCTGAATGTACTATTAGTAATTCTGCATAGAATCTATATTTACATTGAAGATGTGGCTTTAAAAAATAAACATTGACACCTAGGTAATGTGGTTTTCAATTGTTTCTGAAAACTAATAAAACATTAGGTAGGTAATTAAATTCTCATCCAACTTTTTCAGTAATATAATATTCTGTGATTTAATAGTTTTCCCCCATATCTTAAAAATGAAATTTAGAGAAAATTTTCTGTAATATAGTTTTGCTTTGCTCCCTTGCCATCTTAAACTATTATCTTTCAATTAAAAAAATGTTTTCTTCAATGTGAAGAAAAATGTATAACATAAGTTCCTAATGTGAGCAATTGTGTTTGTGCAGTGTAACATACATACAATGTTAATTGTATACGTTTTCTTCAATAGCTGAGGTTGAAGATCAGATGGTCTAAGAATCAGAGGTCCAGAATCTGAATCCTGGCAGTTTTAGGAATTAGCATTTAATCTTCATCAAGTTACTTAGCATCAATGTCCAGGTATGAAAATCAGGAATTACTTTCAAATGCACTTGTGAAGATTGAATATAATAATGTATGTAAAATCTTTGCATAGTTTTCAGAATATAATACCTGTCTAATAAATTAATTGTGCTTCCTTTTAAAATTTTCTATCTCAGCAGAGTACTTGAATTCTAAACAACTGCTCCTTATTATTTTTTTCCAAAATAAAATATTTTTACTGTTAAAGAAGTTGATTAAGGATAACTACCACCTAATGAGCCTTAGGGAAACACTTTTTAGAATTTCTAGTGCTTGATAAAGTATGCATTTCATACTTTTAAAATTACTTCCCTAAATTTTTTTTGAACAACTAAATACTTTATATTGCAAAACCCTTGAATAGTCATCAAGCTGTGCTACCTATCTTTTCCACATGAGCACAAACATAGAAAATATAGATTTTTAAATTTGCATGTGTACTGGCTAATCCTAGGGGATTTGAGCTTTTTAAGAGTGAATCTTGGTGAAAAAATTTGTACATGTCATCATGTCAACTCTTATAATAAAAATGAGTAAAACATTTGGGATTATAATATTGATAGAATAGTATAATATAATATAACTAGTGGTCCAGTGCATGAATTTGTATACGTTGAAAGGAAATTAATTAGAAGAAATATTTTAATATATCTATTCACCCTTTCTCTATAATAGAAGAGTCAACCAAATTCACAATGGACAATGACAGATGGAAACACACACATGCAATTGGCGCCAGCGAGAGCTTTATATGTACCGCACATGTGCAC